>NW_018408028.1:705882-722202 GCF_002113885.1 Mizuhopecten yessoensis
CAATATCCCAGGTGTTATTGGTAATAACTAAGTGAGTAAACACTTACCAGCTGGCCTGAGCATGGTATAATCCTACCTCCCCCTTACTGGTAAGGGGTTGGGGCAGCCCGCTCGCAGCGCACTTTGGACATTGCGTTGTTACTTACATGTAATTGTCTTAAGTTAATGAGGGGCGGTATCTTTTGCCGCATCTTCACTAAAATAATATTTTATGAAACAATAAATGTATTGAAATTTCGATCAAAGATAAAAAATTAAATTCCGGCATCCTGATAAAGGTTAGCCAATTACGCCAATACCATTGTCTGTGTGTTATCTATTATTTAAGTGAACAGAGCTTCATTGCATGTTATGAATGAAGGCTAGCATGGTGCTAGGTAGCTGATGCTGCAGTGAGTTCTTGGAAGGATTTCGGAGGTACAAAAATAGAGTTATAGTTAATACATATAGGATAGCCGGCTCCTTCCCTCCTCTGTCTCCCTTTTCTATCCCTTCTCTCCAAACTATATCCCTTCTACTCATTTTCCTGTCTTTTCTTCGTCTGCTGGATAACCAAACTACTCGGTAGTGAAGCGGACGTAAAACCAATCAATCAATCTCTGTATTCTCTTGTCAATTAAAGCGTACACCCAGCCTTTGAAAACAATATTGAGAGAGATTGTTACAGTAGGCAAGTTATGAATCGAGATGAGGGTGATTATATTGCCATCTTGTATGTATTTCGTGTCTTTGTGTCCTCAGAGATGTATATACTTACTTTATATGTCTCTGCTATCCTTTACCGGTCACTTGTCTGATCAAGTTGACAGGGTACACATAGCCATCAAAACGTCACACATAATTGTGATATTATGATCCGTACCTTTTTTAATAAACAGTCTTTCTTTGTATGACAAAACATTAAATTCATTGGTATCAAAAATTAAAATTCTTTAAAAGATAAAAGGTTTCCATGTCTCAAGAATAACACTATTTCTGAAAAATTGTGATAATCTGATATCAAGAAATGATATCATTAAACTAATTATTCATAAAAAGGGTGCAAAAAATAATATAGCCCTCCCCAGTGATATAGAGAAATAGTATCCTCATATGATACAGTATATTATTTATATACCCAAACCTATTATTATTGAAATCAAGATACAAAAACTTACATGAAAATTGCATTTCTTGATATAACGAAATGATTAAGTGACATCTTAAAAATATCACGGATTTAGAATTGTTATCGAATTCCGACAATATTTTTTGGAATTTTTAATACCTCCAATTCGATTTTAAGAAATTGAAAAAAGGTCTTAAATTAGTACAATATTAATAGAAACAGTCACGTCAATTTATTGTGGTTTTGTAAAAAAAAAAGTGCCAATTAAATTGCCGGAATATTTTAGGCTGTCTCCGTCTTCAACTTTAAAACTAGTATAGCGCGCACTTGCTCGACGACCCCGAGTAGTTGCTCTCTAGACTTATCTTCCATATTGAGCTAATATATTCCTTATTCCGAATAAGAGGGCCTTGTGTTTGATCACGTGACCCTCCCCGGCGACGAGGTTGTTGAATAAAGTGTTGTTTTGGTTGCTCCTGTTACGTACATATTTAAATAAAGTACATAATTCTACAATGATGGCTGACTGAAACAACAGATACCGGGAAGGACATAACAAACTAGGAGGCTGTCCATTCTTTTTACAAGTGTTGGCTGACTTGGAATAAAACAGCAACATGAGCCACGTTCACGAAGGGTAAGTTAATCTTTCCCACTGGCAGACATTTTTATATTTGACTCGACTTGTTGTAAATGACAGCACGATGTCTGTCTCTGAATGCAAACGGTTTCTTGATCAACAGATAAGCTTAAAATGTATACTTGAAAGCAGTTTAAAATGTAGTATTGGTTGTCCCTGGTTGAAGAGTGAAAATTGTGTTTACCAATCACCTATATCATCTGGTCATTTAGCTGTCTAACCTACAGTGTAGCAACAAAACTATTTTCCCAGTCTTGCTTCAGGCTGCTGTCGATGTCTAGCTAGGTGTTTATAACACTGGTTGACAAATACACACAGACGATTTTATTATTCCTAGTCATTTCAGATGACAAATTATATATAAGATAAATAGATTAAAATGCTTGTGTATACAATGTATCCCACAATATTATAAAGTTAACAATTAAAATTATAATTAAAAACATGTAATTATTCAGTGCTGTTATGCTTCACTTTTCTTTATTTCTTTTACTTTTGTAAATTTGATGTCTGTTGGTGTGCTAATTGATAAATTATCATTTAAATTGATCCCCATCCCATGTTGAAAGATGTGAAACAAGTCTAGATGTTTCTCCTACTGGACAGCTAGATCATCTAGGATATTGATCCTCATATGATACAGTGTTTGAACTGTAGCCCAACACTCTGTGGTTCCAGCACCATTACATAGAGTCATACTCGTTTTAATACATGTACAATAATTAATGTATAAATTGTATGGTCTATTTAGCCTATTATATAGGGGCTGATGGAAAGCATGAAATTGCTGTATTCAGATACTATTTTCCTTTACAAAACAACTGCTCCCTTCCCATTTAGGGCTTCCTGAAGAGGATCTTAACTTCCTGTACCAAAACTACTTAAAAAACCCTTAAATTATAGGAATTTGCTACTTGGATTCCCTCCAGCCCCCCTCTCCCACCCTTCCCCCTCCTCCAGCCCCCCACCCTGCCCCCTCTTCCAGGCCCGTCAACATGCTTACTTTCAATTTTTTTATGAACACATTGCTTAGCTACACTGCAGTTCGCTGTTCAATTTTCTGATTGCATCTGTAATTGTGTCACAAACTCACAATTCAATATTGCTGACTGGAAGGATTTCTTGTATATTAGGGGTGAGACTTAATGTGTTGGTCGTCACGTTCTGGTGTTATTGTAATATTTTAACCAGTTTTTATCCTGTGGATTGTTTTCTGTGTTGATAAGATTGTAACAGAATATTACATCTGATATGTACATGTCCATACTTTCCCTGTTTGTTGTCGTCATTACTAAAAGCTATTTATAGCACATACAATAACACTCAACACTTAAACTTACTTCCTTCCTTGACACGAACGATGCCATAGACAAGGATCTGTATTCATAAAGCCATTCTCATGCTCAAGCCTTATTTTTTTGTTGGGCTTAAATTAATAAAAAATCTTATTTCAGCAATGTTTTGGAAAAACAATGAAAAGGCTCAAACCCTTATGCTGTTTTCAGTGTTTTTAATTGACTTTTTGATTGTTTGACATGCTTTCAGCCAGTTACGAGAATATTATTTTGGGGACAGAATCCATGCTTGAGTATGAGAACGGTTTCATAAATATGGGCCCTGATGAACATATAGGGCTAACACAAATCAAAAGTCATGTGACTGATGTGACTTAAATTAGAGAAATCATCGGTATTAGAACTATATGGAAGGCAGCTATTTTGAAAGCACTAGAGGTGCTCATATGCATGGGGGGACCCAGGAATTAATTTCGGGTGTTGCCCAAAATTTTTAAACTCGGAAAAAGACTCAAAAATAAATTATAATTGTCATGTCGGTTGTACATGTATACTACTTTCTGGCACCAAACAATATATAGAACTTCATTATTTCTTAGATTGTGACAATTATAATTTCCCTGCCGAGCAGAGCAAGTTGATTTTTTTTCTTCTGAGGATGTAATACTAAACTTGTTCAAGCACTGCCAAGCGTAGAAAGCTAGAATTACTTGGACATGATTTCCATTGTCAAACAGATCTAATAAGGCATAGAATAGTTTTCTGAGTTTGCGGTATTATTCCAGGTTATATTTTATAACATAGAGTATTTATATTTTATGATGACCGAGCGGAGCGAGTATTAACAAAGTCTCTGAAACGATGGGAAAAAGGTTGGTTTTTGGTTAAAATGTTGATGTTTGTGTCATGCCTTTCATGTGCATGTAGTTTAGGCAAGCATTTTGGCAATTCAATATTGATTTATTTTGTCAAAAATATGAATTTTGATTTAACTGTTTGTCTTTTATTGTGAATTTGTATGCATGCATATGTACAAGGGCAACACCTGTTGAAAAGGATCTATATATACATGCCAGGCTTTTATGCTAACATTGGTTATTATTCACCTGATAACGTGATGCTAAGGTGGATGCTTTACTGTCTTTGGAATTTACATTTTTTAACAGGTATATCTAATCACTCCTGGTGATCATGTGTACATGAAACCACAGGTGAAAATACAGGTTTATCTATCATGAAGTGGACTCTACCTTTGAAATAACAAGTAACATAATTATATACCTAATTCCAACAGATGGTTTATCCTCTCTCAACGGACAGGGTGATCACCACACCGTGACATTAGAACAATACGATTAGGTAGACAGTCTGTTGAGCCTTCACCACTGAACTGACTGGAGACCCTACTAATATATAAACAAAAGAGGATTAATCCCCTATTGTTTAGAGTATAAGTAGTGGACTCCTTGTTTGGGCAACTGCACCCTTAGGCATATATAGATATTCAAACTGCTGCTTGCCATAGAAATTCATAATACACGGGATGGTTGATATTGGAACAAAATCCCATATATGAAAAATCTTCAAAAACCTAAGTCCAGATTATTTTTGGACACAGAAAAAATGGGTCTGCCACTGATATCATATCTTTTTAAGCAAATACTGTAATCTTTTATGTAACGCCTCTATTTTACTTCTGCTTCTTACCTTAGAGAAATTTTCAGGGCAAATGTGCTGCCTTCGAGAAGGTCACAAAAAGTAATTAAATGGCCTGGTGACTTTCCGTCTGAATTTCATCTTACATAGTCAATCTTCTTTTAAGTAATGAATTTGAAATGAATATGAGGTATCAGGGTAAGTCATACTGTGGAAAGTGGGAATTCTCTAGTGTAGAAATGTTTGCTTTGAATAATCAATTTGCAAACATGGGCTTTACTTTTTAAATATTTATATTTTCTGGTAACTGTCTTTTACAGTTACAGGATAATTTAGGCACCGACCTGTTTTATTTGATTTTGAACTGAGCAAACCAGTTTTAATTCAAAATTATGGTTACACAAACATTTGAATGAGTAAAAATCAATACCCTTGTAATTTTACCGAGTAGTGTTGACTTAGATGATAGGGTTATATTGTCTGTGCTATGATCCGGGGTTGTATTATATATTCAGTATTTAATTTACTTGATCTTTCATGTTTTTAACACATGGCACCAGTAGTGTGTAGACTTATTATTATGAATTTATATAAGTATGGTCAACTTAAAAAATAAAAATGTAAAAAACTGTATTTGATGTTTTCATATATAATTTACAACTGCAATACCAGTTTCATACAATATTGGCTGTATCCCATCATGCTCAATAATGTTACTGCAGAAATAATACTCTGGTATCATTATCACCCCTCTGGTATCAATATCACATTTCTGGTATCAATATCACCCCTCTGGTATCAATATCAACCCTCTGGTATCAATATCACCCCTCTGATGTCATTATCACCCTTCTGGTATCAATATCACCCCTCTGATGTCATTATCACCCTTCTGGTATCAATATCACCCCTCTGATGTCATTATCACCCTTCTGGTATCAATATCACCCCTCTGATGTCATTATCACCCTTCTGGTATCAATATCACCCCTCTGATGTCATTATCACCCTTCTGGTATCAATATCACCCCTCTGATGTCATTATCACCCTTCTGGTATCAATATCACCCCTATGATGTCATTATCACCATTCTGGTATCAATATCACCCCTCTGGTATCAATATCAAGCCTCTTGTAACAATATCATCATTCTGGACTCGTTATCACTCCTCTGGTATCATTATCACCCATCTGGTAGTAATATCACCATTCTGGTATCATTATCACTCCTCTGGTATCATTATCATCCCTCTGGTATCATTATCACCCCTCTGGTAACAAAATAATTCCTCTGGTATCATTATCACACTTTTGGTATCATCATTATAAGCCTTCTGGTATCATAAGCCTTCAGGTATCAATATCACACCTCTGGTATCATTATCAACCCTCTGGTATCAATATCACCCCTCTGGAATCATTATCACACTTCTGGTATCAATATCATTCCTCTGCTATCATTATCACCCATCTGGTATCAATATCACCCATCTTGTATCATTATCACCCCTCTGGTATCATTATCACCCCTCTGGAATCATTATCACTCCTCTGGTATCATTATCACCCCTCTGGTATCAATATCACCCCTCTGGTATCAATATCACCCTTCTGGTATCATTATCACTCCTCTGGTATCATTATCACCCCACTGGAATCATTATCACCCCTCTGGAATCATTATAACCCTTCTGGTATCAATATCACCCTTCTGGTATCATTATCACTCCTCTGGTATCAGTATCATCCCTCTGGTAACAAAATCACCACTCTGGTATCAATATCACCTCTCTGATGTCATGATCACCCTTCTGGTATCAATATCACACTTCTTGTATCAATATCACATTTCTGGTATCAATATCACCCCTCTGATGTCATTATCACCCTTCTGGTATCAATATCACCCTTCTGGTATCAATATCACCCCCTCTGGTATCAATATCACTCCTCTGTATCAATATGACCCTCTGATTTCAATATCACCCCTCTGGTAACAATATCACCCCTTTGGTATCAATATCACCCTTCTGATGACATTATCACACTTCTGGTATCAATGTCACACTCCTGGTATCAATATCACCCCCTCTGGTATCAATATTACCCTTCTGGTATCAATATTACATTCCTGGTATCAATATCACACTTCTGGTATCAATATCACACTTCTGGTATCAATATTATCCTTCTGATGACATTATCACCCTTCTGGTATCAATATCACAGTTCTGGTATAAATATCACAGTTCTGGTATAAATATCACCCTTCTAGTATGAATATCACACTTCTGGTAGCAATGTCACCCCTTCTGTATCAATATCACCCCTTCTGGTATGAATATCACACTTCTGATATGAATATTACCCTTCTGGTATCAATATCACCATTCTGATGACATTATCACCCTTTTGGTATCAATATCACCCCTTCTGATATCATTATCACCCTTATGATATCAATATCACCCTTCTGGTATCATTATCACCCTTCTGGTATCAATATCACCCCTTTTGGTATCATTATCACCGTTCTGATATCAATATCACCCTTCTGGTTTCAATATCACCCTTCTGTTATCAATATCATCTATCTGGTATCATCACCATTTTGGTATCAATATCACCCTTCTGTTATCAATATCATCCATCTGGTATCCTTTTCACCCTTCTAGTGTCATTATCACACTTCTAGTATCAATATCAGCCTACTGGTGTCATTATCACACTTCTGGTATCATTATCACCCTTCTGGTATCAATATCACCCCTCTGGTATCATTATTTTTTCATTTCAGAATATTTATTGTTCAGATCTTAGATACAAAGGAATTGGACAACAGGCAAAGCCTATGAGCACAATCTCCTTACAGTTATAAACATTTTACACACATCTTACTGAATTGAAGTAATGATAAAACATGTATATTATGTACATGAATATTGATATTTGCGTGTCATTATTAAATTTTTGATAATTATTGTACAAAAACTAGATTTTACAAAAAAAGGCAATTAAAATTATGCTGGTGGAGGGCACATAGTACAATTATGTACTTGTATCATTCCACACAGCAAAGTCATGAGATAAACAAGTAAGTGTAATCTAGTTTAAGCGTCTTGTATCTTTAACGAACCTCTGAACCATCTCCAAGATACTTGTATTCATATTGATATCGAGTCTTCGACATCCATAAAGAAAAGTCTGAGTATTTAATGGAATAATGTCATTAAAAGCAGAAATGGAGTTCAGGAGAATTTGCCTTTGATTAGTATACAGAGTACAATGGAGGAAGAAGTGATCACAATCCTACATAACTACATAAGCAGGCAGGGGTATCAATTAGTTGAGATTCAAATAGATCTGAATTCAGGTTACTGGCACAGTTTCTAAGTTGACAAAAGGTAATATTAAATTTTCGATCACCATTGTATTTGAAAATATCAGTACATTGGGGTTGATAATCCATTTCATCTGAGTGTAAAAAATCTCTTTTTATAGATCCAATGGATGTCATTGTGGGATACAGGCAAGTTGGATTATTCCATTCAGACATCAGTTTCAGGAAAAAACTGGCATTATATAACTGAGTTCTTGGTAATATTAGGAACATCAAAAATTCTATTGTGGCGAAGATGATAATTGTCAGTATTATTATTAATGTACGTTTGAATTATATCATAGACATGAGAGGGGCATTTCTTATTAAATATTTTATAAAAAGTAATATTTTGATGCAAATGTCTTCTTCTATTAAGTGTTATAAAACCAGATTCTCTATATAAGATAGCAGGACTTGTTCCACATCTTAACCCTAAAATAATACGTGCTACTTCTAGTTGGATAGACTACAAGAAACTGCATTCATTCTGCGTGCAGTTTGCCCATATGATATTTGCATATTCCAGAATTGGACGTATAAATGTGATATATATAGTTTCGAGTGATTTTCTATCAATTTTGTATTTCAATTTTCTAAGTATATTGATTCTTTTATAAGCTTTTTCATATATATAGTTTATGTGGTTAGACCAATTAGCCTTGCTGTTGAAAAACAAACCCAGGTGTAATCATTATCATTATCATCCCTCTGGTATCAATATCACCCCTTCTGGTATCATATCATCCTTCTGGTGTCATTATCACCCCTCTGTTAAAAATATCATCCATCTGGTATCCTTTTCACCCTTCTGGTATCATTATCACTCTTCTGGTATCAATATCATCTATCTGGTATCATTATCATCCTTCTGGTATCAATATCACTCTTCTGGTGTCATTATCACTCTTTTGATACCATTATCACCCTTCTGGTATCAATATCACCCTTCTGGTGTCATTATCACCCCTCTGTTATCAATATCATCCGTCTGATATCCTTTTCGCCCTTATGGTATCATTATCACACTTTTTGTATCATTTTCACCCTTCAAATGTCATTATCACCCCTCTGGTAACACTATCCCCTCCCCTTGGTGGTATCAATATCACTCTTCTGGTATCATTTTCACCCTTCGAATGTCATTATCACCCTTCTGGTATCATTATCACCCCTCTGGTATCATTATCACCCCTCTGGTATTAATATCACCCTTCTGAGGTCCATACCAGCCTTTTGGTGTCATCACCATTCTTGTGTTATTACCTTTCTTTAGCAATAGGAGAAGTAAGATTAAATAGTGTTTGAATACCTAGATCAGTGATAGGAAGATTATTCTGCATTTACTTATTTCTGGCTTTGTAATCTCTGATATCTGAGTTATTCATACAGAAAATACTTATTCAGTTATGTGTAATGAAGTCAAGCTGTTACATTCATTATTCAATAGTCTTCCAAAATAGGCTGGAACCATTAAGTGCTGACCTTGAGAAGTCACTGATACTCTGTCGCGTTCAGGTCTAACTTTCTACTGTATAGGTTATATTGATCTGTTTATGAGACAGAAAACTTTGTTTACCTGTATCTACCTGATTTACCTGTGCGTACCTGAACAGGTGTGTTGTCTACCTGCTCTAATAAGAATTCAGTCCACACCCTTTGAGTGTACATAAATTATAACAAGTGGAAATTGACTTTGTTTCAAGAGTTTTTTTTGATAATTGACAAATCTGTACGGCCCTTGAGTGTTTGCCAGTGGAGATACAGTTAGAATGAGTGGTTGGGTAGATACAGTAGGAACGGTATAATCTGACATAGACCACGAATAAATTAGTCGCTGGTTACCGTGGTGAAGACATGATACAGTATCAACAGGTTATTACATCGGAGGCTAGTAAAGCATGCTTTCATTGCAAGATCAATGGATTTTCAAATTTTCACATTTGATTGTTTTTTTAAAGGAAAAGGGCTCTGAGTTGGTGTGGGAGAATGGGTGTTGATACAGAGGTGAAATGTCTATGGAGTCTATATTGAGGGTTGCTAAAAAAATTCCAAGTATTTTTTTTAATACAAGGCGATCAAATACTTCAGCATCATATTAAAGAACCATCACATAAGATCCCTGTCTTCAAATGATCTTGAATATGTCTTTAGGTTGCGAGATATCTTTCAGAAGCTGGTTTGTCTTTTCTAGCTTGGTCATTGCTTCAGGGCTTCATACCAGGACCCAACTTTTATTTAGCTCTACCCCCCCCCTCCCCCCATCAAAAACCTAATGTTATATAATATTACTAAATAGTTTAGGGTTTAGCCACTAGTGTTTATGTTAATTTAACTTAAACAAGTTTTTTATAAACTTTCAATCACAAGACATTGGGGAATTTGTGTACTTTCAATTTTAATCCAGACATAATGTTTTTATTACAAAGGGGTACCGGTTCTCAGCAGGTAGGTAAAGATTTGATACGATATCCGACAGAAGCTAGGTCACCACACACAACATAACACCCCATACCAGTGTTAACAGAGTTCTCTCGCAGCTTACTTTTACTTTAAAGAAATGAACATAGGGTTAAGATTTGAGTTTAAATGGCGACAGGTAAGGGAATGCTTTGATTGATATGGTGCTCACATGCAACACGGCTGTTTGTTTATGGATACTGGTGGCGTACAGTCTAATATCTACAGTTACATTTCGTGCACACAACTACACAATGATAGATTGGGCACTCCTTTATGGTAAAACACGGATCAGTCTATGATTTAACAATTTGTAAACTTAACGAGAAAAAATACGCAGTCACTAAAGATCCCAGCCAGCTTGGTGAAGCACTTGCTATTGATAAACAAATATTGTACATTATAGCATACGCCCTTGCATTAAACCAGTTAAATAATAGAAATTTGGTAAGAATTAAAAAAGATAAATGTCAAATATCAAAATAATTATGTATAGCCAACAGGTGAATCAGTGAGGTGGTCCCCTTTGAGTATGGATACCAAAGGATATACTTGGTAACTGGCATAGAATATGTTAATATAAGTAAGGGAGATCCAATCACAACACACCTCAGGCGTCACCAGATTGAGCTGTTTTGGGTTTTGAACTCCTTTACTTATAATTATAAAGAGAGGTGAAACTAACGCCTACATTTAATTCACATCCACTTAAGAACCTGTTTAATGGGTAAATTATGTAATGTGTGGGACATTTCAGCCGAGTCTGTATTAACTTGTCTGATGATTGTTCAATGTTATATGTCTTTATGATCATTCAGTGTATTTTAAAGGGAATAATTTTAAGCAAGAAAAATGCTTTATCTTCCAAGGGAGACTACTCCAAGTCAGTAATCAGCACAGAAGTTGATCTCTATTTCATGGTTATAACTGGTACATTGCTACCCTTTATCTTAACAGAATTCTTATCATCTCTGAATACACAAATGTAGATTTAACTTATGAATCCCTTAAATTCTACATTGAAATATATAAATCGTTTCTGATGTAACATAAAGAGGATATTGTGCTTCTACCAGCGATCGAACCCGTGATCGCCGACTTCCTAGTCGGACACTCTACCACTCAGATAAAGGGAAATTCCCTCAAGCTTGAAGCTAGAAGGTGACCATAATACTGTGTACAATTAAAGTCTACCACACTGGTATACTTGTGGTTAAAGTTGGAATCACATGTGTAGCGGGACTGGATCGGTAGAGCGTCTGTCTAGAGTTCGGAGGGTCCCGGGTTGGAACCCGGTCTGGCTGTGCATTTTTCTTCTCCTGTTACACATGAATGGCAGTTGATATCACATAACAGTCATGAGGTATATCTTACATTCTGAAATAGCTAAATGAAAGAGTCTGACATTTGAAAGGTAAAAAAGAATACATAATTTTATCATTTTGAATTATATTGTAATGCTTTAATATTGGTTTATGAACTCTGTCACAAATTACATGTATATTTACAAAGTACATGTAGTAGCATAAAGCCTTAACAAGGTCTTGTCACCTCAGTGACTTACTTGTTCTTATTTGTATTCTGTTCCTTTACAGCCCGTTGGCCACCTACAACAGTCTGACAGACAGAAACTTGGCAGGGTACTTCTCCAATATCCGCATGCGGCGCCACCTACGGAAGTCTGGACTGGTGAGTTCCTTTTCAGATTTATATACAGGAGAAATTGACACAATCTTTTGAAAATTATAAATCTACCTCTATGGTTGATGCTCAGCTACATGATACTGTAAAACATCCAGATTTTTTAGTAAGGCCAAATAAAATAATTCTTTGTTTTTGCTGTCACAACATACAACAAACCTTGGTAACTGCCTTAATGGAACTTTTTCGTCAAATTTTAAATAATCGCACTGCAAAGAAAATGCCTTCAAAAATGTTTAACAGAATAAAAGTTTCCTTTTTGTGACTAAGTACATGTATGTATGTTCAATATTTGAATTTAATGCTTATTTTTACAAATAAAGAATAATAGGTCTTTTACCATGCATTAGAGGTTTCTTACCAATGGATGAGTTAAAATTTATGAAAACCATATAGAATGGCTCACAAATATTTTGAAGGAATAGGTATTAATATTTTTTTGTCTAGCTGTAATAGGAATTAAAGCATGTTTTATGGGTTTTCTATATCTTATAAATAGAAATTCAAAAATGAGAAATATGTTATCAAGCTTCAAAGTTTCTGACCTTGCAAAACTTACAATCCTTATAATCTGTAAGGGTTTTTAATGCCCCACACCAAAGTGGTGCAGGACATATGTAGTGTTACACTGTTCTTTACATTAACATCAGTTTTGGTTTAGGTCAGTTATGAACTTAGTACATCAGCTAGGAATGTGGGAGCTAGGTGTCAGTGTCTTACAGACTCATTTCTGATTTTCATTTCTGACCATCTCTTGTTCTAACTATTGAGAACTACCACAACTGTTTCATGCTACAGATAAGTGGACGAGGAAGAATCGTCTCCGAGAATCAGTATAGGCTCAACATGGCACGCAAGGAACACAAAAGACATGTCAAGGACCTTCTGTCACAAGCCATCGTACACAAGACTCTTGACCTTGAGCGCACACGACAGGTTGAGATCAAACGCAAGCTGGAGGAGATTGGCAAGATTGAACTGGTTCGCAGAGTGAGAGTATGTATTGATTTCATTGGTCCGTTTTCACGAACATTTATTTCAGATAAAGAATTTAATGCATGTATGATAAATACAATGGCACAATGATAGATTACACTGTCAACAGTTAGAACTGTCAAGTTTTCCTATTTAGGTAGAAGAATGCAAATCAACTGTAAGTCAGTTCTTCACACAAAAAGTCTAGAATTGACTTATCTAGATCAGAATTGCTGTTTTGTTATGCATGTGTTGGATATAAAATATTACCTGTACTTTTACATAAGAACTACAACATGTGGATACAAGGTGTTTGGCTTTCAGGTACTGTTTTATAGTTTAGAAAAAATAAATTTTATTATAAAATTATGAAAGAAACAAATTTTAATTTCAAAGGTGTAATTTTAAATTAATCAACAGGTTGATGAGTCAATGGTAGGTTTTACTGGGACAGGTAAACATTGTAGAGGTGGTTATATAAGGCTCATGTATAATCTGTTGTCTGTCCAGCTGTCCATGAAGGGAAGCAGAATCATTGATATATCAGCCATATTGTCTGTCCCGTTGTCTGTATGGGAAGGTGGGCTTATTTGACTGTCCTGTTGTCTGTGTGGGAATCAAAGGTAGGCTTATTTGTCTGTCCCATTGTACGATGGGGATGTGGGTTTATCTGTCTGTCCTGTTGTCTGTATGGGAAGGTGGGCTTATTTGTCTGTCCTGTTGTCTGTATTGGAAGGTGGGCTTATTTGTATGTCCCGTTGTACGATGGGGATGTAGGTTTATCTGTCTGTCCTGTTGTCAGTATGGGAAGGTGGGCTTATTTGTCTGTCCTGTTGTCTGTATGGAAAGGTGGACTTATCTGTCTGTCCTGTTGTCTGTATGGGAAGATGGGCTTATTTGTCTGTCTTGTTGTCTGTATGGGAAGGTGGACTTATCTGTCTGTCCTGTTGTCTGTATGGGAGGTTGACTCATTTGTCTGTCCCATTGTCTATTTTGGGAGGTGTGAGGTCTGACTTTAGACTTGTCTGGCTTCCTATAGACTTAATGTTATACAACCAAATAAGTACATCTGTACGAAGTTCTAATACTATATACTGCAAGGTGTACAACTATATACTGCAAGGTGTACATCTATATACTGCAAGGTGTACAATTATATGCTGCAAGGTGTACAACTATATACTGCAAGGTGTTCAATTATATACTGCAAGGTGTACAACTATAAGGGGTACAACTATATACTGCAAGGTGTTCAATTATATACTGCAAGGTGTACAACTATAAGGTGTACAACTATATACTGCAAGGTCTACAATTATATACTGCAAGGTGTACAATTATATGCTGCAAGGTGTACAACTATATACTGCAAGGTGTACATCTATATACTGCAAGGTGTACAATTATATAATGCAAGGTGTACAACTATATACTGCAATGTGTACAACTATATACTGCAAGGTGTACAATTATAAACTGCAAGGTGTACAACTATATACTGCAAGGTGTACAACTATATACTGCAAGGTGTACAAAGTCTCATTACATTAACTATGCAAATAATGGATCTATTTTCTTATGTGGAAAATATGCGAAATTATCATCTTTTCAATTGCTTTTTGATTGAAGATGAATATTTCATTTATTCTATGTGAAAGTGATCTGAATCCATATTGGACCAATTCTTGATTATATTTAAATGTTTTGTATGCTTTGACGACTACAACACCTGAATACTGTAAGCAGATTATACCTGTATTGTAGGTATATGTTCACTGACAGTTCCTCTTCACAGATATAGCACAACATTTAAAATCCCCACTGAATCCCTAACATAAGAGGATTATAGTGTGAGATCAGAGGAATTATAAAAACTTTGAATATTTTCTCAGACTTATCTGTCTACTCTGTTTACAAATAAAAAAAGAAGATGACAGTATTATTGATCTATTTTCCATACATGTTGAAAGCAAACAATGGCAGTTCTTGAATGGTTTTCACTTAAACATAATTTGTACAAGAATGGTAAAATTGGCTGGCTTTGAAATTGGGTGACGCTCCTGTTTAATCTTCAAAGGACAGGTATCAGCCTAGCGATTGGTCAGGTGTTTTTTTCAAGAAACCAATCAAATGGTTAAAAATGAAATCTTCAGTTTAGACATGACATATTCCAGGGGTGCAGAAAATGTACATGAGCATAAACTCTGGAACTTTAAAGATGGTTATGGAGCAGAATACTTGTAATCTATGTTGAACCCAGTTTGTAGCTTGTTTATATAAACTGATCAGTATATATCTCTGGCTCATTACCTCTATCATCTGTTGGTTATCTGAGTTTCTGAGGTTGCGAATGAAATATCCTTCCAATTTCCACAATTCTTATTTTACTGCATATTGTTGACAGGTCATCAAAGACAGCTATAATTAATCTAATGGAGAATAAAGACTGTGAGTTTATTGGAGTTACATGATGTAAGAATGAAATAAAAAATACTATCTTAGACTTTTCCGGGTGTGAGGACCATGTGGAAGTAAAATGTTAGCAGAATTGTAGAAATAAGTTATATTTATCCTGATAAACATGTAACCTAAATTTGTGATGAAAGGAATGTTAATATCTACAGCCTTGTTGATGCGGTTAGAACTTTCTGTAGGTAAGCAGCTTCCAATGTATTATTTACGGGTACAGACAAGGTGGCTGGGTAGATAAACAGCTTCCCTGATACAGTATTAAAAACCTCCATTAGAAACGGGACACATTCCTCTGTTTGATTTGTATGATATTGATTTTGTCCTTTGTAAATTAATGAGACACATAAACACCTATGTATCCAGGGGAGTATTGTCGCTACGGAGACAGCAGTGTAAGTTAATGAGATACATAAACACCTATGTATCCAGGGGAGTAATTCGCTACGGAGACAGCAGTGTAAGTTAATGAGATACATAAACACCTATGTATCCAGGGGAGTATTGTCGCTATGGAGACAGCAGTGTAAGTTAATGAGACACATAAACACCTATGTATCCAGGGGAGTATTGTCGCTACGGAGACAGCAGTGTAAGTTAATGAGATACATAAACACCTATGTATCCAGGGGAGTA
>NW_018408028.1:722253-819382 GCF_002113885.1 Mizuhopecten yessoensis
TTAATGAGACACATAAACACCTATGTATCCAGGGGAGTATTGTCGCTACGGAGACAGCAGTGTAAGTTAATGAGACACATAAACACCTATGTATCCAGGGGAGTATTGTCGCTACAGAGACAGCAGTGTAAGTTAATGAGACACATAAACACCTATGTATCCAGGGGAGTATTGTCGCTACGGAGACAGGAGTGTAATTAATGAGACACATAAACACCTATGTATCCAGGGGAGTATTGTCGCTACGGAGACAGGAGTGGAGAATTCCTTCTGTCACGTTATTCTTGACAACGTTGATTAATGGGGCACTAAATCATACCTTATGTGAATTATATATCACAAGGTTTTATTACGCTAAAAACTTAAAAGATAACTTAGCCATCAAAATTTCATTCATGACATCAGGAAAATGATGTATCATAAAGTGTTCAAGATTTTGTTTGATATAAACTTTATTGTGTGATATAATAATTAAAGCATTAAACTGCTTTCAGTTGACATTCATAGTCAATATAAATGCCAATCAGAAATGACAAATTCCAATAAGCATGCTAACACATCAGGTTGAATTCGTCATTTCCAGATGATATATTAACCATGAATACTGAATGAAAGTAGCTTAGTGTTTAAATGTTGTATTTACCAATTTTGAAATATTTAAATTTCTTAGAAAAATGAAGTTAATTTATCAAAAAATTCAGCTTCAGTATAATTTAGTCTATGCATTGTGTGACACTGTTTATTGTATAGAATAGCCACGTTAATGGCAGATCTGTACTCGCCAGCATCACAACACTAATATATTGTATATATTGAAAAATATAATCTAAAAATTAAAGACCAATCTAATATGATTTTTTTTCCTGGTATAAACTTAAGTCCCAAAGAGCATTAGATTCTGTTTCCAACACATAGTAATGTATTTTTTTCATGTTAGTTGCTCAAAATTATTTTTTAAAAGCAATTTCATTTTTGGTGATAAACGCATTATTCATAAAGTATTTAATTGGCAAACATAAATGTAGATGAATATAAGGAAAGATTTGTGTTGAATAGCTGGTTTTGTGGTTTAACTGTATACACCTTCGTGATGAATAGCCGTTTTTGTGGTCTAACTGTATACACCTTCGAGATGAATAGCTGTTTTTGTGGTTTAACTGTATACACCTTCATGATGAATAGCCGTTTTTGTGGTTTAACTGTATACACCTTCGAGATGAATAGCTGTTTTTGTGGTTTAACTGTATACACCTTCGTGATGAATAGCCGTTTTTGTGGTTTAACTGTATACACCTTCGTGATGAATAGCCGGTTTTGTGGTTTAACTATATACACCTTCGTGATGAATACACCTTCGTAGATACACATAGAGATAGTTTGGTGTTGATTCTGATCTTATGTCAGGATCAATAGTTTTAATATCCTTAAAAGAAGTTCTGCCAGCACCTGTAGGTCAATGAATTGATCGTTAATTACTCCGACAATCAGATCTCCTGGGCTCACTACCTGCCGTATTGTCTCAGTTTATTCTGTATAGTATCTGTTATAACCACACACTGATTGCAAGTGTCGGGGAAATGTAGCTGTATTGCAGGGTTTTGAACCAGCCCGAGGACCTACAAATATCTAGATAAACATTCAAACTAACTGAGCAACTTAACCTTGTCCATGAAGAACTTTGCTATTATCTTTCTTCCCTCCCCCCTCCCCAACCCACCAGATCTTTCCTCGGACCTCCCCAACCCACCAGATCTTCCCTCGGACCTCCCCTTCCCTAACCCAACAGACCTTTCCCCTCTCCTATCCCTTGTCCCACAAGACATTCCCCAACCCACCAGACCTGCCCCCAGACCTCTCCCCTCCCAAACACACAAGACCTTTCCCCTCTCCAACCCACCAGACCTGCCCCAAGACCTCTCCCCTCCTAAACCCACAAGACGTTCCCCCTCCACAACCCACCAGACCTGCCCCCAGACCTCTCCCCTCCCAAACCCACACGACCTTTCCCCTCTCCAACCCACCAGACCTGCCCCCAGACCTCTCCCCTCCCAAACCCAAACGACCTTTCCCCTCTCCAATCCACTAGACCTGCCCCCAGACCTCTCCCCTCCCAAACCCACAAGACATTCCCCCTCCGCAACCCACCAGACCGGCCCCCGACCTGCTAGTGATTATTACCAATTCTTGTCATGGCTTACATATAAAAAAAAACCATAATTTCTTTTATAAAAATTCCGTAGTTTTTTTTACACCTATCATATTTCTTAATTTGTAACTTAATATTTGAATTGAAAATGCAAGTAGACTCTGAGGCTTTGAGGTCTCATTGAAATACATGTATGTCCAGTTTTCATATTTACTGAAAATCCTCCTTTTTTACAAAATAACAAATATGGGACATCAAATAAAATCACAACTGAGAGACACCAGTAGGATTTATTTCTCATCAATATGACAATAAACTTGTCATTTACAGGATAATTACTGTTGTTAATGACACCTGGAACTGTTAAC
This sequence comes from Mizuhopecten yessoensis, assembly GCF_002113885.1. Taxonomy (NCBI): domain Eukaryota; kingdom Metazoa; phylum Mollusca; class Bivalvia; order Pectinida; family Pectinidae; genus Mizuhopecten; species Mizuhopecten yessoensis. The sequence continues at coordinate 724,768 of NW_018408028.1, forward strand.
TAGATTTATATCTCTTTTACCTCTATATTTAATTACACCTGGAACATGCCAGACCTATATTGATTCTATCTTACACCTTAATTAATTACATGAAAAGCTTTCAGATAGCTATTGAATCAAACATCAGATTTCTCCAGTTGTGCGCGGTTAACAAAGCCTTACTCCACACATTACCGTATTTGATCAATGGTTAGCCCATGCTCAGTTTGAATGATTTAAGTTTTGCTCTTACCCTGTTGACCCTGTCATAAAGCATTGTTGATGTGACTTCATTGCATTGGTGACAAAGAAGTGAGACCATTGTTATGACTCCCTAATCCCTTCGCCTTACCACATGGGGAAAGTGTAGATATACCTGCAGGGTTTTACATCCCATTTGGACTTTGAGAGTCTTGGGCCCCCCTTGATTGCAAATTGGGGGTCCTAGATGAATATTTTGGGTCCTCATAAATGAGAATTTTCAATTTCCGTTGCTCTATGTCATAGACATCATTAAATTTGGAGACCAGAATTTTAAGTTGTCATTTCAGGGGGTTTATAGGGACACAAATGTTCAGATTAAAGGGTCCTGTAATGAAAAATGGGGGTATTTGAAGCAGGATTCTGCTACAGGTAAAACCCTGTACCTGTACAAGGTGAGAGATTTATAGAGTGTACATGCATTCTATTATATAATTAAGCCATCTATACCTATTCAGGTATATGTAGGGTAGACTGTAGGCTACCTAAGGACTAGAGACCATCTGGGATTCTCGGATGTAAAGTTTGGTCCCACTGTGTTTCGTACAGAGGAAGAAAATCAATTCAGGATAAATAAAATATGCCTCACTTGTGACTATTAACGGTGGTTTTATTGTGCTCCCCATTTTGTCAGTACGAGGTATTTCCTTGAGGTGTTATGTAACAGGCTGATATCACAGTTTAATGGGAGCAATATATTTTATAATGAAACACTTTATATTTACAACTGAAGTATGATAATGATAAGATGTGGTGCTATAGATACTGGGTTTGTTACTACACATACCAAAGGTTAGTCCTATACGAGAGTAGTAGGTTTTTAAATCGGGGAGGTTTTAGTTAGTCTATGATATCTTCAACCAAGAGTTAGTCCTATACGAGGGTCTGTAGTCTATAAATCGTGAAGGTTTTAATTAGTCTATGAAATCATACAACCAATATATAGTCCTATGGATTTGCTAGAGGAATTAGCTTGCAGCTTACAGCTAAAAAAAAATCATGATTACCTAAATTGATTTTGAATTAGGATTGTTAGAATGCATTACCGTAATAATTTTTCTTATTAAAGGTTGTAACATTGTTTTCAGCATGTTGGCTGTTCCTTGAGTTTTCATGACATGCATTTGGAAAACTTTCAAAAAACATCTGATCAATCCTTGTTTCCTAGGCCGCCAATAAGAAATCTGAAAGTGCTGACCTTTTACCTCTCTTGACCCCAAAAATGAGAAAGAGGCCGACACCATCTGTCGTAGAAGAGGTGGTTAATGAATTTCAGAACGCACTTACTTGTCCACCGAAGCATGTGGTTAGTGGCCACCGTCCACCGCTGACACCGCAGCAATATCACCGCTGTCATCGTTCGTGGCTGCATGGATTTGATTTGTGAAATTAACGCTTTGTTTGTAACGATGGCTGGAGTGGAATATGATGAAAACAAAGGTTTAAGAAGCATCCAATTAAATCATATTCAAATCAAACATATTTAAAAAAAGGCTGAAAATCTGCTTTTGGAAACAAAACAATCAATTTCCTTATTTTCATCAAAATATTCCACTCTAACCTTAGACTTAGAAATATTTAATCATGAATGAATTTTTATAAACTTTTGTATGCTTGTCATCCTAACAATATATGACCAGTCAGATATCCTAAAGTAATGTTGTGGTTGATCGGGGTAGAGTCGAGGGACTGGTGTTTGAAATCTCCTGACCAGTCAGATATCCTAAAGTAATGTTTTTGTTGATCAGGGTAGAGAGGGACTGGTGTTTGAAATCTCCTGACCAGTCAGATATCCTAAAGTAATGTTGTTGTTGATCAGGGTAGAGAGGTACTGGTGTTCTACAAAACAAGTGAGCGAAACTGTTGCCCCAGGTCTAGCCAACTGTTATTAACAATAAGTGGATTGAGGGGAAGAGGGTCCAGGCAGATCTGAAAAACCTGAAAGTCCTGTAACATCAAAACTCACCTTAATATACTATCTATTTGATGAGCAGTGTCAGTGACAAAAATTTGGCATTTACAGTCTATATGAATGCCATCACTTTGCTGGCAAACTTAATAGCACACATTATGTTTTTTTTGCCAGCAAACCTGTGCCAATCTTATAGACAGTAAACATCATATGAACACAGTTCAGTGATTATATTTACCATCTTTGGAGTACTATTTCAATACCACAGAAATAAATATATACTTGATAAAACTCAACATATATATCAAATTAGTGTATGTATCGGTATGCTTGTTCAATTAATAGAACAGCCATCTCCCATGGAGGGTCGGTGGTATGTAATGTTACAATTATGACGTCCAAACTTGGTAGGGTACTAAAGTGGCAGTACCGTAGAGTGTTAAATATAAAAAAAGTTGATAACTACGAGTTACCTGTATTCATACTTTATGGCACAAATCCTTCAAAAGATATAGTTTTAATTACATGCAAATTAAATTTAAAAAAAAAAAATGACAGGGAGGATAAATAAATACTTATTTCACTGTGGAATACAATATTAGGTCAATACCTGTGTGGTATAGAACAGCCTGCCACATAACACAGCACAACTTAATGGTGGTTTGATGTTGGTTAGGAATGAGGCATGAATAATGGATGTCACTTTTACCAGGCCAGTACCTTTACATACAATTGTGTACCATAAATACTCAGTTAAACCGCTTTTACCAGGCCAGGGCCAACTTGTATAAAACATCTCAAAGTTAAGGAAAATCTCAAGCAATGTATTGTCTATGGGAAATCTTAGACTTGAGGAAATCTCAAGAGTTGAGATGTTTTATACAAGTGGGCCCAGTACTTTAACAAACAATTGTGTACCGTAAATATTCTGTTAGTTTTTGTTACCACAGACAAATACTCTAACATAAAATCCTGTATATCGTAAATATTCATTTAAACTTCTCTTTCCAGGCCAATACTGTAACATAGAATATTAATACCGTAAATACTACATTAAACTTTCCAGGCTATTACTGTAAAATAAAATCTTGTAAACTATAAATACTCTGTTGTCACTCTCACTAGTCCAATACGTAATGTAAATTCTTGTAAAACAAAATTCCCTTTTTCCAATGAAATATCAAATGTTATAATTAAAAAGGTTTCTTGAATCAATACTTCATTATTTTCAATGTTTGTTTTAGTAATATTTCCTATATAGTAATTTACTTAATAAGTAAGACGTCCAAACATGGGATTAAGTCTACACTAGATTTCTATTATACTTGTATCAGTATATAAATCCTTCTTACGACTTTGGTGAGTTAAACCTGTTAGTCATATTAACCTTCGTCTTTGGCTAAGATCTCCAGAGCTGTTATACACGACTACAAACACCTTAGCATTAATGGGAAAAGGATTTTCATAAACAGTTGTTAGTGGGCAGTGCTAATACAGGTCTGGAGAAAGTGATCGTGACGTAAACAGTCAGATGTGTTAATTATGTTAGTTTTACATTACAGGTAAAATTGCCAAGACAACCTGGTCATTTCAAATCAGTCATTGTATTATAGAATATAGAGTGAGTGATTCAATAATGTACGGTATACAGAAGTTGATCCAGATTAAACTGGAATTGGGGCAGAGGCACCTGCATTTACTGTAAAGCTGAAAGAATGAAAATCTCCCCATCACACATTTCCTGTTTATTAATCCTTAGAATACATTCTACCTTGAAACGTTTTGTCGAATTCAATTTTTTTTACAATTAGCGAAGAGAAATATTAACAATTGGTGATAAGTTATACATATTGTACATATCATCTAGTTTCCTCAATATTTTTAAGGGTTTTCAGCCTATGGGAAATTCTCAAATTAAATGAAAGAAAAAACAATACAAAATGAACTGGTATTAAATTTTTACAAGGTCAACAGAGCAAGTCTGACTTATCTGAATGGCCTGTTACGATTGGCATTGAAACATGTAAAGTTTGACGCAATATGATGTGTTGTCTCCCTTTGTTTTCAGTGTGAATGCTTTGACTTCGGTTTACTTACAGGATCAGCATGGATACTTACCTTGATTTGTGCTGCTGTGACCTTTATTTTACTTTATGTTATGTAGAATCGTGTCATTCTGACCTGAGTATGAAGTTTTTGTTTTGGACTAATCACTAATCCCTATTGTTGCCAGGCTACACGTGGTCGTCGTGGTGATGAGGAAATTTTACCGTATCTGTCCCCAAGGACAGGATATAGTTCATCCAGTGGCCGAAGACGTCCAGTCAGTGCCCCTAACAAATATGAGGAAGTAAGTCATGGACGAAGGTCAACATATGACCTGTAGGTTTGGTCAGTCTCTGTCCTTCCTAGTCTCCAGCTGTCTCAGGCATTTCTTCATTCTCTATGTCTAGTGCACTCAGTAACAAAGTTTTGTTCAACTTCGCGGGGTAAGATACCTGACTGACATTCAATATCTACATCTTACCCTTAAAATAGATCTCTGTCTCATGTCGTCTTGTCCTTGAAATTGACTTCTGTCTTCTTTAAAATTGACATTCACTTCTGCTTAGCTCGTCTTTAAAATGTATATCATGTCTTTAAGATTATAGGAAAATTTACCACTATCTCAAAGTCATTGTGCCCTCTGAATATCTGTCTCATTGCTTTGTCATCTTGTTTTCAAAATTTACTTGTCTTTAAACACTTGTCTATAATTTTCAAATACTCCTTGTCTTTAAATGGTTTTAATACTTTGACGTTTCTTGAAGGAAAATATCATTTTCAGTCCTAACAAATGTATCATATGCTTTCCACCTAAATATCTTAGCTTTCTTACACTATCGTTATCTTTGACCCTTGACCTCTGTGTATTTCATTGACCTCAAAGTATCTCCTTTATATGTTCCCTTGTATTAAATTCTCATTTCAATTTTGACAGTTTTATAAATTTTCACTATTAGTTTTCTATTTCAATTTTTTTTAAACTATTCTGTGAATTAATGCACACTTTTGTGTCACTTGATTTTTGTATTGAATCAAGCAGAGCCAGTGTTGTAGTATTGGTATGTGAAAAACCACAGAATCTTAACCAAGAGTGTGATGAATGGCTCACTAAAGATCTTATTAGAAGCTTGACACTGTTACGTACGAAGCTTGACACTGTTACATACCAATTATCATGCATGGCTAATTGTCTTTTTATAGAGTTAGTTATTTAACATTTGATTGAAATGTTTTATTGGTTAATTTTTTTAAAGAAAACATATCGGTGTGAAATAACAATATAATATTTGTGTGTTTTCTTTGAGATTTATATGTTGTAGATATTTTAAAACAAATAACATCTTATTTTGGGCTTATTGGACAATGTTTATTATATTCTGATACTTGCTATGAGAAAACAATTTCATTAATTACAAAAACTCATTAGATTTATGAAGTCTTTAAAAGGAAGAGCAATTTGAACAAAATTTAATATCAATATATGAACATTTATTGACTTTTTTTTTTCTTTTTTATACATGCATATTCATAGGGTTATTATTGTATATTTTCTTATTTTCATTGAAAATTTCCTCAAATGCATTTTAATTATTAATTGATAAATTTCCATATTTATAAACCACAGCATTCTGATTGTCTGCCCTTGTCTCCTAGGTGATATATGTGGATGAGAATGGACGACCTTTAACCCCAACCTCAGAAATGGGAGAGGAAAGCCACTCCCCTTCCCGTTCAAAGGGACGACAGGAAGAAATAGATACCAGACACTTGTATGCGGTAAGGATTCGTGTGTAAAAGTCTCACCACCATACAGCTATTTCAAAATCTTTGGCACCGAGAACAAATGTTGACATAAACAGTCATTTTCATTTGTTGTTGTTTCTTCATTTTGTTTCTTTATAATGTAACCCATTGTGGAAAATTACACTATATACCACAGTGTGTCAATATGTACATTTATACATATATATGTCACAGATATCAACAGTTAAGCATTGAACTGCTTTCAATTAGCATTCATAGTCAATATGAATGCCGATGAAACTCCTTTAAGCTTAAATTGCTAGCACTTCATGTTGAGTTTGTCAGGTTCCATTTGGCATTCATGATGACTATGATGGCATCACAAAATGGGCTATTGCATTCATAGCTGATATCAATGACATCTGACCTAAGTTAGGTTTTATAGTGGCAGTGCCATAAGTTGGTAAACAATATAGAAACGTGCATGTCACATTGTATCAATAAAATGACAAAAGAACACCATTTTCTTTATGGGATTATTCAAGTATTGATTTTTTTTAAAAACTGTGATATTTATTTTTCTTTACAGCTTGACTCCAATTCTCTTAAGAAGTATGCCCTGACATTATCTAAGATAGAACAAGGGGAGGGATTAATGTCTCCCTACGGTATGAACCAAATACCAACCCCTCCCCGCAGTGCACGCAGTGGCAAGGGAAATAACTCTGCCCGGGCCCGTGGTTCAAGGCCAAGGACAGCTGATGCCAGGATGTCATCACAGAGGGACACACCAGAAAAACGATCTCCGACCATGGTGAGGCCCACAAGAGAGAATTCATTGAAAATATATAGGGGTTCAAGGAAATTTTTAAATTACTTTTAAAATGCTGCAAAATGGTGAACAAAACATTATTCTTTGTGAGGATTCCACAAAGGAAATCAATGATCTATCAGTAGAGATGAAACAAAAGATATTTTACAATTAAGTGCTAAAGCATAAAACACATTGTATAGGGAGAATTACTCCATAACTTCAATAGTATTGACATTCTTCATCATTATTTTTTTAATAACTGCAAAAACAGTTTAATTAAAACATTGGGTTGAGAAGGTTCCTGAGATAGATGTATCGCTAGGCCTATAAATGGTACCTCTAACAACTAAGTTGTATGTGTATGATGTAAGGTTTGGATTGGTGGATGGTTTAACTTTTATTGAAATCATGTGTGCAGTTTATCATCTTATCATGGCCAATCTGTCGTTGTGTGTAACATCCAATCAGGTTTGCCAATGTGTCACATGATTCACATCCAATCAGAATTGTTAGTATTTGTCACACGACTCACATCCAATCATAATTGTCGGTATTTGTCACATGATTCACATCGAATCAGAATTGTTAGTATTTGTCAGACGACTCACATCCAATCAGAATTGTCAGTATTTGTCACACGACTCACATCCAATCAGAATTGTCAGTATTTGTAACATGATTCACATCCAATCAGAATTGTCAGTATTTGTCACACGACTCACATCCAATCAGAATGGTCAGTATTTGTAACATGATTCACATCCAATCAGAATTGTCAGTATTTCTCACACGACTCACATCCAATCAGAATTGTCAGTATTTGTCACATGATTCACATCCAATCAGAATTGTCAGTATTTGTCACACGATTCACATCCAATCAGAATTGTTAGTATTTGTCACACGACTCACATCCAATCAGAATTGTCAGTATTTGTCACACGACTCACATCCAATCAGAATTGTCAGTATTTGTCACACGATTCACATCCAATCAGAATTGTCAGTATTTGTCACACGACTCACATCCAATCAGAATTGTCAGTATTTGTCACACGACTCACATCCAATCAGAATTGTCAGTATTTGTCACACGATTCACATCCAATCAGAATTGTCAGTATTTGTCACACGACTCACATCCAATCAGAATTGTCAGTATTTGTCACACGACTCACATCCAATCAGAATTGTCAGTATTTGTCACACGATTCACATCCAATCAGAATTGTCAGTATTTGTCACACGACTCACATCCAATCAGAATTGTCAGTATTTGTCACACGACTCACATCCAATCAGAATTGTCAGTATTTGTCACACGACTCACATCCAATCAGAATTGTCAGTATTTGTCACACGACTCACATCCAATCAGAATTGTCAGTATTTGTCACACGACTCACATCCAATCAGAATTGTCAGTATTTGTCACACGACTCACATCCAATCAGAATTGTCAGTATTTGTCACACGACTCACATCCAATCAGAATTGTCAGTATTTGTCACACGATTCACATCCAATCAGAATTGTCAGTATTTGTCACACGACTCACATCCAATCAGAATTGTCAGTATTTGTCACACGACTCACATCCAATCAGAATTGTCAGTATTTGTCACACGACTCACATCCAATCAGAATTGTCAGTATTTGTCACACGACTCACATCCAATCAGAATTGTCAGTATTTGTCACACGATTCACATCCAATCAGAATTGTCAGGCTGTGTCACATGATTCACAATATATCAAATTTGCCACTGTGTGTCACTAAGATATTTTTGTATGAGTCATTTCCAGTCAGATGTGACTTATGTTATTCACAGAATGTAGAATTATTACAGAATTCATTGGTTGTCATGGTAACAAACATGGTTTTGTGATTTTCAGACAATTCAAAGTAACTATTGACATAACACAGAATCCAACCCCTATCAACACTTCTGGTGAAGTGTTACACTTCTATAGAACTAAAAAGTCGAGAAACCCAAACAGCACAGTTCAGAGGAAATGTTTACTGTTTGAAGTGTTTATCCTGTAAATATTAAAAACAAAACAGTTTACAAAAAGTTTTACAGGAAATTAAAATTAATTTTGTTTTATATTATAGATAATTCTATTATCATTTCTAACCTTAGTTTCTTGTATTACATTATTTGTCACTTCATTCCGGAACTATCTTATATGTCCTTAATTACAAAAATATTGTTATATAATATTATCTTAATATCTTATCTGTAGTTAACTAAAAGAACTAGTATATATCTTATATATACCTTACTTCAAGATATGATATAAAATCTCTTTACACATTATTTATCCTAACTACAAGATATGATATAAAATCTCTTTACACATTATTTATCCTAACTACAACAACATATATGAAGTCTCTCTTTGCCCAACATATATCTTTAACAATATGAATATTATATATATCCTAAATATGTCTCTGCTTAGTATCTCTCTGTATCACAGAAAAACCTCTCTTTGAGAAGTATCTGGTACTAGTAATCATTATTTCCCCTTATTTTCCCCTTCTATAGTTCTACATCGGATATACAGTGTGATAACTGCCATATGCTCCTTGTCAACTTACCATATTCGCTGTAATAAGTGTCACTCCCCCTATTTCAGGAGGAATTGGAATTAAAAAAAGCCTCCCCATGCCACACTGATAAAGCCAGGTCAATGATTTAAAGTACTTACACTATAAAGCAGAGATTTATGTCTAGTGATGATGCCTCACCTTCCAATGAAACATTTGACAATGAAAACCTCCACACCAGATGTTTATACTGTCCGTCTGTTATACTGTAGCAATGGGTGAAGTTGAACAACTTGCTCTATAATACTTCAAATTTTATTTTTGCAAATAAAACTAATTTCAGCTAATTTCTAAGTACCCTGGGCACTAATTACGGCGAAGGCGGTATGTGAGAAAATTACAAAGCAATCTTTGTCATTCCATAGTAGGTAATGTTATCAAATACAGATATTTCTACAATTTTTCAAAACAATTCAATTTTCAGAGAAACACAGATGAAGAATCACGCCCATCATCACAATTATCTGTAGTGGAAGTATGTCTTATCACCTGTCTTAGTCCATGTGTCTTATTATACATGTGTCTCATCATTGTGTTCTTTTAATACACCCATGTATCTTAATTCTGTCTAAATGTCTTAGTATGACACATGTGTCTTACCCATATGCCTACATATGTTAATTTATAACACAGTCTTAACAATGTATCCCCGTTATATCAAATTAACGTGTTCCTGTTTTCCATCAATGTGTGCGTGAGTGTTGTTATCATTGTGTCTTTCATGCTTCATACCACGGAATTAGATTAGATTGTTATCTAAGTCCGTGTTCATACCCATTAACTGTTCACATCATGTTTCCCTTTCAGTCCTAAGGACTAAGAGGGACAATAACCTGAATGAGTACCTAAATTTTACAAGCGATTAGCTTTATAAACACACAAATTTGACTTCAATGAAACAATGCAATTTTTGTAAAGTATTATTACAATGAAACCAATTTGGTATAGAGCTTAAACCATATCTGTATCATTTTTGTCTATCAGTTACAAAATGTATCACTTCTATGAAAACTCCCTATGCAGCCTATATCTGGACATTTCAGGGGTTAACCCTTTCACCACGGTGATGAGTCCACTGTGGCCCACAATGGACTCATCCAGATAAAGCTATGGTAGAGACTACTAAAGTTACCTAGGGGTGAAAGGGTTAAGCGCATTTGCACTCTCTGCACCCTTGGAATATGTCATGACAAAATCAAAAGCTCTAAATTTGATTAGATCCACATGAAAAAAACTGGCCAATCGCTAGGCTGATACCTGTCCTTTACATATTACAGAAGAGCTACATATCACTTGCTGCGTAAAGAGCCTTTAATTTTACCGTGACATGTTCCAGGGATGCAGTAAAGATACAGATATTGAGTGTGAAACATTTGGATTCTCAGAATATATGCAGCCTAATGCTATTATTTCATAAAACAATGATTTTCTAAAAATAGTTTAAATGAGCTTGATTTGGTACTGAATAAAATACAGAAACAGAGTTGTCCTTCTTGTCTACCTTCATCTTCTGTAAACATTTGTCATATTACAATCTATATTGTGTGTTAGGATGTTTAGATAGCTGTGCATGGGTTTTTATTCTGTAAATAAGGAAAAACTGGTCAGTCGAGATTGTTCTTATGTAACGTTATATATAAGGTAACATTTAATGAAAATATTATATTGTATTCTGTATACAATGTTCAATGTTTACAAACGTAGTCTTTGTCTCAGAAAAATATGTACATTTATGCAAAACAAAAATACATATATTTGAATTTATTTTGAATAATAAAAACCTGATCATTTTTTTCTTATTTATAGTTAAATAAGTAATTAACATGTGACCCAGTTTCTTATGCTTAACAGTGGCCATTAGTTGTGACCTTTGACCCTAACTGCATGGAGTGATCACTTCCTTTTCAGATCTTTATTGTATATATGTCACCCTGGTAAAGTACTAGCCGCTTCCTACCAACTCGGCTAGGGAATTTCTCTTTATTTAGCTCATTTGGTAGAGAGTAAGACTAGTAAGGCAGAGGTCCGGGTTCGACTTCTAGAGGAGGCGTTGAAAAAATAATGAACTCAGTTTCATACTGTAAATCAGTTGATTTTGGATGTGACTAGATTTTGGCTTATTTAGCATATGGTGTGGAATACAAGTAGAAGCCTGTGACGGCAAGCAATTCTAAAGTCAGTACCAATGGTCGATCAAAAACCTAGAAATAAATTCTTTAGAAATACACAGATTGGTTTTTACTTAAATAATTGTTCAGTAGAACATGTTCAGTGCATACGTAGCCACCACAGTACGTTACAATATCATTGTCACCTAGACTGTAGCGGCTGTCATGCTTTCATTTTCAGAGATCAGTTGATACAGAAGCTCTCTGGTATCCCAGAGCTAAAAATGAAATACACAATCATACACTCTGTTAAAAATGGGATCAATATATCATAAACAATTTGTTGAATGATATCTATATATATATAAAGAAATAAAAGACAAGAGTTTCTTCGACTTCCCTAGTGCTTTCTCCTCTTTAGAGGGTTCATCAGGGGAATTCACCTATATATATATAAAAAATATAAGCTTGTAACAATGCTGCCCAAATTGTCAGTTATTCAAAATCAGCAATTATTTTGAAAACCAATCACATTTCTTAATTTATACTTTGAAGTAATAAAATGTAAGTTTCACATTTGGGAATAAAAAATAAGTCAAAATTCACACACCGAAATTTAAAAACCTTATATTTTGCAGGTCATTAGCAATGACAGAATGCTCGTTTAAGGTACCATTTTCTGTGTACAGGGAAACGTAATTTTGCATTGGTTTTCTGGATAATCAGTTTCTTATCTGATCATTAGAGGCATTTTGTTTTAACATTTATTCTCACAAAATTTAATTTTTGGAAAGTTCATATTTTAAATTGGTGATATCTTTACCTTTTGTGTAAAGCAAGACAATTTCACCTTCAGTTTGTCTTTTCCGTTTTCTTCCTTGAAAAAGAGGATGAAATAAAGTGGTTTTCCTTTTATTTTACTGTCAAATAGCTATTATATTTCAAAAGACTGAAGAGCAACCATTGATGCCATTCTGAATTATAAAGTTCACTTTTATTGTCTGCACAGGCTGATAAGCCTTTATATAAAAAGTGTATCTTGTATATTGGTGTGCTGTGTATTTTGTTATCTATTTATCAGATATACACATTTATATATATACTGGAACCCCATTCGTCCCAAACTTTAGCTTCTCATTTTTTCCCCCCGAGATCATTAACGCACCATTCAGAATTGTTTTCCATTTTTTGGTAAATGATTTTGTGAAAATAATTAAGGTATATTTGAAGGATTAAAGTATGAAATGCGGGCTTATCAAGATTTTATAATCAGACAATTAAGATAAGTAATTCTTCCTACATTATATTGTTTTAGAGGACTCATCATTTACCCTAAATGCATGTACTTAAAAAAATCTTACAGGGTTAATCAGATGTCAAGATGGGTGGCATTTAATTTTACTGTAAAAACAATTTTGCAAATCTAATTTTAAATACATTATGGCAGTTATTCCTTTTGAATGACGTTCAGCATTTTAATGCCTTATTAATAAATACGAGAACTTTAAAAATTATTTTTGTTACTGTCACCAGGGGGCATTGATGCTTCATCGCCAGGAACCAGCAGTGATGCATCAAGGGGAAGTACAGACACTATGTGAGATCACAATGAAATACCACGGACCAAACCTTACTCTGCCACGGGACCAGTATGAACCCAAACAGGAAGTCGCCATCGACCAGCAGCATTGTGGGGGAAATACACTGACTGTTTTCAAAGAGAGGCTAAAGGCAGGAGGTAGTTACATGGCTGATTGTCTAATGTAGCTCTGTCAGGAAGTTTATGATTTAAGAATCAGATTTCAGGTTGTGATACATAGGGAGCTGTCTCGAGTCGAGTATCAAAACATTTTTAAAATTATATTTTTCATGTCTTATAGTCCTTTCTCAATTTACGTATGTACTTCTTTATTGATTAATTGATCGAGTGAAGTTGAAATGCATTGGTTTTTGATAATTTCAAAGAAACCTTTGAACTATTTAAATTGATGTGGGTGTCGGTATGTCCATCTGATCTCCGTAAATAATTGTGCTTAGCTGCTTGTTTCATACATAAAATAGAGCAATATTTCAGACTTAGGAATAAACAGTTTTCAAACCTGATTAATTCTGTGTTGCAGACAAGTTTACGTTTATATCCCGACGTCACCGTGGTTTCCCATTCAGTCTGTCGGTATACGTTGATGGCCGTATGGACTTCCGGATCAGCCGCTGCTGTGAATACAAACACTTCAAGGGAGTCCGACTCGGAGGCAAGCTTGGACACTTCAGTCTACTGGGTGTAGAGGGAGCCACTCCCTGTTACAGGTGAGTCAAGCCGAAATATCGTTTTTTTTAAATGGAGACATTTTTTCTGATCGATTTAATCATGCAACCTAATGTAATAATAAGTTCATTGTGAAAAATTAAAATGATATTATGTCTATTGTTTTTCTTTAATTATCAATTATACATACACCATACTTGACAGCTCTCCCTATTTTGGAGGGAGACTCCTGATTTTGGATTCTAAAGTTGAGCATTTTCAACCTGTGAGTTTGCTAAACTATTCCTATTTTCTAACATTTGATGGTTTTATTTGAAAGAACAGCTCAAAAGATGCCAATTAAAAGTGTTATTTTTTGCTACAAGCACATTTTTGTATGTTTTTTAATTCTAAGCAAGTATGATGCACACTTCTTAATCTCTACCTGAAACAGGTGTGCTCTGAACACCCAGGCCACGCCCAGAAGTCTCAAACGCCCCGTCCCCGTCAAACAGAAGAACAACAAAGCCGAGGAGATCAGGGAGGAAATCATCGTACCGAAACCAATACAGAAACGAAAGGATGAGAAAACTGAAGGTAGGTGGCGTCGGGAAGTGAAAACACTACTTTTGTTAAAATTTAAACATTAAAATAATACTATTCTCTGTTTTATCTATCATTAATATGTTTCATTAGTACAATCATGGTTACCCTGTAGCAATCCTAACTTTTACACTTAAACCTTTATACTGTATACAAGGACATTTTTGCAACTGGATAACTTTTGCCTTTTTTGTCCTTTGTAATGAAAGTGAAATGACCATTACAGTGAATTCACGTAAACAACAGTTTAACACGTTTATCAGATGTGAAGGGTGAAGTTATCACAGGGCAAATACTGAATTTGACGGCATGGGGCGAAAGTTTGACAGTGCGAACATTTCCCAGTGTACAGTATTTTCTTACTCACAAAACATCTTATCATACTTATGTACTAGTGGGGTGACACCTGAAGGGATGTCACAGATGGAATGAAGTGTAGAGGGCAATAACTCCGTTTAAACACGGTTAAAACAGCTATTCAACATGACATTGAAGAAATTGTTTGAGTGTTTTAACAAATTTGACCCCTGTGACCTTGAATAAGGGTCAAGGGCATTTCCTTTTGCAAAATTTGTGTGGCATGATGCTGCCGTTAAGGCAAAGAAAAAGAATCATACTTCTGTATGAAGAACATCTACTCTTGAAACTAATAGATTTGGTAGGACACCATAGATAGGCTTTGAAGTCTGTTTTGTTACCAGTAGGTCTGCAACGATCATGAACATCAGACAATACAATACGTATCACGATACTGTAGTCACGATGCAATACGTATCCCGATACTGTAGTCACGATACTATACGTATCACGATACTGTGGTTACGATATGATACGTACGTATCACGATACAGTAGTCACGATATGATACGTATCACGATACTGTAGTCACGATATGATACGAATCACGATACTGTAGTCACGATATGATATGTATCACGATACTGTAGTCACGATATGTTACGTACCACGATACTGTAGTCACGATATGATATGTATCACGATACTGTAGTCACGATACGATACATATCACGATACTGTAGTCACGATATGATACGTATCACGATACTGTCGTTACGATACGATACGTATCACGATACAGTGGTTACGATACGATACGTATCACGATACTGTAGTCACGATATGATACGTATCACGATACTGTGGTTACGATACGATACGTATCACGATACAGTGGTTACGATACGTATCACGATACAGCTAGTAACAGTAGAAGCAACGTGAAGAGATATGTTGCACATGTTTATAGGCAATATCACAACAGGAAATAGACTTGGTCCTAAATGGGCATGACTTTAAAGTTTCACATAATTCTCTTCTTTCGACGTGCATGTCGATCTTGAGCTGTCACTCGCCGTGTGGGAACGAACATGAGTGGACTAAATTCAGATTCGACAATAGAAGCAAAGCACATGTTTATAGGCAATATTACACCTGGAAACAGACTTGGTCCAAAATAGGCATGACTTTAAAGTTTCACACAATTCACTTCATGCCGAGCTTGAGCTGTCACTCGCCGTGTGGGAACGGACATGAGTGGACTAAATTCAGATACGACAAAATCCGGAAATATCGTAGGTGTATCGTGACCTCCAAAAAATTATTGTGTATCGTATCGTATTCAAAATATCACAATATATCGTTGCAACCCTATTTTCCAGGACAACCATTGGAATTGTGTTGCAGAGGTAACCAAACAAAAGTAATGTCACAGAGATTTAAAGTCATTAAGTTAGCATAGGCGTTTCTAGATGAATGTCAACTGTTTTCAGATGATGAGGATAAAAAAAATCTGGAAATACATGTTGAAGGCGAGGAGGAAACTCCTCGAAAGGAGACTGTTTACGGTGACCTTCACAAGAGCAAGGAGCAAAACAAAAACAATGAGGGAAAAGATGGTATTGAAGCCAACACAGTGTTTTGTTTTGTGTAGATATATGTAGGCCAGTGAATGCTTGTTGTCGACACCAGGTGGAGTTAGTGTTTGTTATTTTTTATCACCAAAGGGCGCCATTGTGTAAAAATGTTTAGTTTGTGTGTCAAAAAATAAGCCGGTCTTCCATCAATTTAAAAACAAACAGAAGTACAAATACAGAAAATATCACTTTGATTTATTATAGTTAACTGTCTCAGCATGATCTGGACTAACACATCAGAATTTTAAGTAAAACAAATGTTTGTGTTTTATACACATTGATATAATCATTAATGTTTTGTTTAAGTTAGGACAATTTTCTGTACAAATGTAACCTATCATCTTTTCTTTGCCTTAAAAAAGAAAAGCTAATCTGTTAAAGATATGGACAGTTGTTTTGTGTATGCATGCTATCACAATATGGTTTAACTGTTTTGTACACTGGCATGTATGTTTACTTACACATGGAACCTCATTAGTCTGAATGTCCTACACTTAAATGATATTATTTATGTCACAAAATAAAAACATCAGGAATAAGTTATTGGGAAACACAGTTTTATGCCCTTTTTGCTATTTAATTATTCTTGTTATTCTTTTCGTTTTAAAGAAAAAATGTGGTAGATTTGATTCTCTCATTTCAGCATTATGCTAGCTAATTTTATGTTTAATTGGGAACAAGATCGCATGAAGCTAGATAATTTTATGTTAAATTGGGAACTAAGTTAGCATGAAGCTAGCTAATTTTATGTTTAATTGGGAACAAAATAGCATTATGCTCGCTATTTTTATGTTTAATTGGTAACAAGATAGCATTATGCTTGCTAATTTTATGTTTAATTGGGAACAAGATAGCATTATGCTAAAAAACATTATGTTTAATTGGGAACATGATAGCATGAAGCTTGCTAATTTTATGTTTAATTGGACCCAAGATAGCATTATGCTAGCTAATTTTATGTTTAATTGGGAACAAGATAGCATTATGCTCGAAAACGTTATGTTTAATTGGGAACAAGATAGCATGAAGCTTGCTCATTTTATGTTTAAGTGGGAACAAGATAGCATTAGGCTCGATAATGTTATTATGTTTAATTGGGAACAAGATAGCATGAAGCTTGCTAATTTTATGTTTAATTGGACCCAAGATAGCATTATGCTCGATNCAAAAACATTATGTTTAATTGGGAACAAGATAGCATGAAGCTTGCTAATTTTATGCTTAATTGGGAACAAGATAGCACAATGCTCGATAATTTTATGTTTAATTGGGAACATGATAGCATTATGCTAGCTAATTTTATGTTTAATTGGGAAATAAGATAGCATCATGCTAGCTAATTTTATGTTTAATTGGGAACAAGATAGCATGAAGCTCGCTAATTTTATGTGTAATTGGGAACAAGGTAGTATGATGCTAGCTAATTTTATGTTTAATTGAGAACTAAGATAGCATGAAGCTAGCTCATTTTATGTTTAATTAAGAACTAAGTTAGCATGAAGCTAGCTTACCTTATGTTTAATTGGGAACAAGATAGCATTATGCTTGCTAATTTTATGTTTAATTGAGAACTAAGATAGCATGAAGCTAGCTCATTTTATGTTTAATTGAGAACTAAGTTAGCATTTTATGTTTAATTGGAAACAAGATAGCATTATGTAGCTAATTTTATGTTTGATTGGGAACTAAGATAGCATGAAGCTAGCTAATTTATGTTTAATTGGACCCAATATAGCATTATGCTCTCTAATTTTATGTGTAATTGGGAACTAAGATAGCATCATGCTAGCTTATATTACAACTAAAGTGTGTTTAGCTAATAATATGTCGTTCTTATTTCATAAGGGTTTATGTTTTTAGAATATAGATTTTCATGTTAATAATTTCCTTGAAATATTGCACTTGTCAATGCATGATTGTCGTTGAAAGGTCTGTTATATATTGTATTCTAAAAGAGGTGCTCTTCAAGACGTTAATACCAAGATATTTCACCCCAAAGGACAATTTTAAGAATTTTCAATAATAAACTGTTTGAATATTAAATATCAAATTGTGAAAATTATTTTGTTGTGACTATAGATTTCTTTCTGTGTGAAGCAATAAACTTATAGTACAACAATATCTTAAAGGTTTAATATAGACAGTTTTTCTGTTTATCATATATTTCAATGAATTCTCTATTTTCAACAGGACAGTTTTACAGGTTGTAGAAACACTGTTTGTGAACATTGTAGGACATCAATTTCAATTAATTTTGATGTTAAGTTATATTAAAATGGTCTTGAACATTTGCAGAAAAATTCCTGATGAAAACATATTTTGTAATTGGAAATTATGATAATTCATTATCCCCTTTTCATTTCCACCAGAATCGGAAGGATACGATGATGACTTTGAAGAGGATGAGGATGACAAGAAAAAAACTAATGGTAAGTCATTCTTTCATAGATGTGAACTTTGATTTTTCAAATGTACATGTAGTCTGATTGGTTAATCAATCCGAGCTGTTTTTGTACATGGATTTGGAGAGGGAAGTTTGACAGGACTGTGAAGAGGTGTGTGTGTGTCGGGGACATGTTGAGTAGAAAGAAAGGTGAAAGAGGAAGACAAAGAAGGAAACGGGGAGGGGGGATGATGGGAAGGGGAAATTATATTGTGCTGAAAAGCATGGATTCAGTCGTGAGTTAGAAGACTAAGAAAGTGGAGGTAGAGCTGGACCTAATGGTGGGGGTTAGTACCTCTTAAATCTGTTTTTTTCTGAGTTTAAAGAAAACTAGAATAATTAATAATAGATTAAACAAATACTGAAGGTCAAATTTCACTTTATCTTTAACAAAGATGTCAGAAAGTTATGGTATTATTTATTTATTTCAGAGTGACAAAATGGTTGTAAGATTTTAATTTGAGATCATAAATATCTTCAATAGTTTAAAAGCAAACTGCACATTATTTTTGGCCTGTATTTTATATAGAGCATTTGCCTTTTTAGGGTCTCTATCCTCTGTGAAATGAATCTGGCTGCTTTAGAAATAGTTTTTGACTTTTCTGGAATAAAAATAAATGAGTAAATCCAGAAGCCGTTCTTTTAAATATTTTCCAGAAGAGTTTTTGGTAATAATTGAAGAATATGTACAGAAAATTACATGGGCACTGGCAGTTCATTTCACTTAGGAAAGTAACTTTTATCATAGAGTGTATTATTTAAATTTTATATATTGTATAAATGTATAAAAAGCTTATGTATCCATGGTAACCGTTTTTTGTTAGTAATTTTGTTCTTTACACACTATGTTATCAGTAAATTACTACCCAGTCTGACCGTCATTTAAGAAAAAAACACCTTTAAAAATCTGTTAAATATGTTTTTTACCCTACTGTATTTTACGTGAAGAATGCATGCCATAAATAATATGGGCAGAAATAGGATAGTTTGGTATTTGAAATATTATCTTAGTATTTACCCTTTCACCCCTAGGTATCTTTAGTAGACTCGGCCATACATTTATCTGGATGAGTCCATTATAGTCTACAGTGGTGAAAGGGTTAAGTCTGTGATATTACGTATCAATCTTTACTTTCCTGATTATCTGATGCATACAGTACAAGTACAAAAACTTTGTGTACTATTTTCATCGTTTGTCATCGTTTTCATCGCTGGAGTCATATATTGTCGTTACATCTTCGACAGGAAAAGAAAGAGGAGCGGAAACAACAACAGATGGGGGTGATTAATCCATTGTCTGATCGATAGACCTTGTATGTTGTGTGATATATATATACACTATTTCAGTGGAATATCATTATGGTCTAGGAGAAGCCCTGTTTTCCAAAACAAATCGTGATAATGAAAGAAAACAAAATAATGAAAAATTATTAACACAAATTAAACACATGGTTCTGATTAATGTTTAAGCAATATTGAGTCAATTAAACACAACATATCTAGAATAAAAATTAAAAAAAGAGATATTTTCAGTTAAGCAAAGAAATATCAGTCAGGCTTTGCAAGATAAGAACCATCCATATATTTGATAAACTGATTGAAGGTCATTTCGTCAATGGTTCTTAGCTGATGTGTATTAAGGACAAGTCATAGAATCATGGATAGGTGAATGTAATAGGGAACAATGGATACTATTTACTGTGCTCTGTTGAATTTATTTTACAAAATAACACTAGGTTACAGTATAAAATATGTTAGAGATCCATATAGACGTATATGTTGCCATGCAATGTAAAAGACACTTATCACCACGCTTTGTCGCACCAGTTTAATGCACATTCCTCGATCAACTTCAGGAAATTTCTTAACTTAAGTGTTTCCATTGATAAACATTGTTTGAACATTAACTTAAGTAAGGAAAATTTTACCAAACCACAGTAATTTTTTCTAATGGAAAAACTGATGTTAAAGATTATCCTTATGTTAATTGATGTTCGTTAAAATGGTGCCCAGGTGTTGAGTAGCTAATGCAATGTGAATGTAGCTTCAGACATTTAGTATAATGACATTTTGTATTTTTACTGCGACTTTGATACATTCTATAAGTGTGTAGAAAATTTGCCTTTAGAATCTATAGACGATAGATTAGTTTTCTTTTTTTTATTGAATTCTATTTTATCAATAAATATATATTTTTAGATTTGCGAGTGTGACTTGTGTTATAAATCAGGCTGCCACATCCAGATTTTGCTGACGCGACACATTTTTTCCGTAGAAGTAACAATAAATGCCTAAAAGCTGTGTAGTTCTCAGACTATAGTCTATTCTAGAAAAGTGAGCTTTTAATTTTTAGTGTGAAGCTTCATTGTATGAAATATTTTGACAGAGCACTTTAATATGTGTACGACACTGTTACTTTTTATACAAAAGACGTTGCATGTTGGTATTGTGATCTCCGAGTGCCTTGCTTTAAAACTTATGTGGCCTATTTCTTTAATGTGATACTTAAATACTTCTACATATAAATCTGTAAACAATGTGAAATATTTTCTTCCTTTATTCTTCGATAGATAAGGGATCATTTAGTGATTCCATAAAAATGAGATTGACTTTGTTTCTAGGAAATTTCAAATATCAACTATATGTATATGATAATATATAAAAATGAAGAGAAATTGATAACTCATTGCCTTTAACGTTGATCACATTTGTTATCTGGCATAAATATTTGAAATGTTGAAACAAGCATTAGAAAAATTAAACAAAAATGTTAGTGTTTTAAAAATCCTAAAAAAAATGTCATATTTAAAAGAATTCCTCAAATTTTGAATTTTAGGTTAAACATGAAACCAGTCCTCGGCTTTCTCTTTGTGTGTTAAAATATAAAATTTGTTCCTATTTCGTATGAGTGTTGATATTCATACTTACCTCCCTTGACCATAATGGTAGTCTGAAGCATGGTTGATGTTATTTCACAGGTATCTATTTTTTGTTTGTCAGTTTTACACACGAGTTCATATCTGCCCTTGAAAACTTAATAAAGTAACATATGTTTGTTTGAAGATCAGAGTTTTTTTCAACTTTTTCCTAAAAAAAGTTCTGAGTAAATGAAGCTGCATTGTGAATAGGACCATACAATCCTGACCATAAATCTGATTTAAAAAACCCAACTTTGAATAAAGATAGAACCAAGCAGATATGGATTGTTTGTAACGCTGACATACTTTATTGGAATTAATGACCACATTGTTCACTTGAATTCTTACGTTTCATATTTTCAGTTATTTTCAATAAAATATTACATTTTGCAATTAAGAATTTTATTAAATTCATTTAATTGCACTTTTGATCAAAGAGAACACTGTAAACATTTTTACTGTTACTCATAATGTCTTCTGGTAACAATTTTTTATCATTTTATACCTTTTTTATTTAATTGGGAAGCCATACCTTCCTTTTTCTTATTAAAGAAATTAGTTCAGAAAGCATGATTGAATTAAGATAGCACTGACAGAATTAAAAAAAAGTAGTGTATGTGATCTTTGCCTTATAATTGTAAATATCTATATCTATATCAGTGTTAGTCAATTTATATATTTTCTAAGGATATTCATGTCGTACAAAAAATGTATTTTCAAAAATATAAGATCAGAAAGTTTGTGGCAAATACAAAAAGAAATATTTTTTTATACTTAGTTTTGACAGTCCTGATATACTTGCTGTTTATAAAAAGTCTATTTTTAAACTGTACATTTTGCACTGTTGTTCACTATGATCTCTCATTGGTTCATTTTTATCACCTTTGCATTAAGCTGGTTCATTTGAAAAATAGTTTAATTAGTTATTAATTTCATGTTTGCAGCTCACCATCACTCTTCCTTATATTTTGATTGTGAATTATCCCCCTTTGTTGTGATTTCCTGTAATTTTTGTTTTTCACTGCTGGACTGCTACTTTCACATGGATTAACTGGGGTAACATCACATGACTTGCATGTGACCACGTCACATGAATGATTGCTGTTTATGTCACCATCCCTGTAACCTGACTGTCATGTGACCAAGTTTCACCTTTCACCTGACCCTATGACCTTGCATAAATTGCTGTGACCCGAGATTTCAACAGGTCAGTTTCAGGCTTTTTATATAGCATTAACTTATATCTATAATGAGTTTTAATCTTAAGTTTGATGCAATTTTCAAAAGTACATTTTTTGCTCCATTTTGTTTTTCATACAAAAATATCTTTATGATAAAAAATTCTTACAGTTTGCAGTTTTATATCTTAATTGTGATAGAGTATAATAAGGATAAAATAAATTATTTATAATATATGGGGTTCAGATAAAGTTTTTTTTTTAAACACATTTTGCATTGGAACTAAAGTGTGTTTCCTCTATCTTTGTAGATTATGAGCTCAAGGGACAAAAATGCAAGTCACATGGGTCAGAGGGTGAAGGTCATAAGGGCAGTCAAGGTCATGGTCATGGTGAAGCAGCCAATCAGAGTAAGATCGTAAAATCAGATAGACACGTTAGGTTTGACTCAGTAGTAGAAAAGATTCCTGGTAGCACAGAGTCAGACACACGTTCAAACAAAACTGGACTTTGCAAGCCGGAGACGAGGAAATCCGAGTTTGCTTTGGCACGAAAATTAGCTGAAGGGGGAAATGGTGCTGGGGAATTGTTAACAAAGTTCCTCGAGGATGTAGCTTTAGACACATGTGATGAAGTTTCAGAAATAGAAACTGATGTGGATTCGCCAAGAAAGCAAGAATCGCCAAGGGTCAGTAAAAATACAAAACTCAAGGATTTAAAAAATTCTGATTCTGGAAAACGTGTTGAGGTCAACGTTGAGGAAGATGAGTTTGAACCCTCTGAGGATGTTCACAAGGATGGAGATTTCCAAAAAGATGGCCATCTGGATCGTCATGGAAGTCTTCCAGATATCAAAGAGGAATCTGAAAACAATTACTCGGACGATTTTGATAATTCAGAATGTGAACAGGTGAACAAAACTAAAGATGTTCAGGAAAGGTCAGAAACTGGGCCACAAAATTCAGATCAGGCTGTGCAGGATCGTGGTAGTTCACAGGACACAGAATCTGTAAGATCAGATGTCAAGGTCAAAGAATCAGAGGTCAAGGATAGAAAGTCACAGAAAAATTCAGAGGAGGTCAAAAATACAAAGACTAGCTGTGATCAAACAGGACATTTTTCTGATGGCATGATAAGGTTGACCGGTGATGGACGTAAGTATGAAAAAATATCACCTGCATGCGATAAAAGTTTTGAAAATAATGGCCCCACACTGCATGAAAGCCCAGAGCACAGTGCTATTGGTGTATTGACTGATGATGAAAAACTGAGAGCATCAAAATTGATCAAGGTTCAGTCATTTCAGTGTCATCCTAACGAGCTTGCTTCTGATGAAAAACTGAAAAATGAGGAAGATTTAAATATTCCATCAGATCAGTTTGAATTCTCCGATAGTGAGGGTGAAGTTTCCGTAAGTCGTAGAACCCCTCTCAGTATAACGTTCCACGATATGGCCATAAGTGGTCCCCTCCCAGCTTTACTGGCAAAGGCACGGAAAAAGAAGCTCCGCAGCAAAAAAGAACGGGAAGGAGATCTGGAGAAAGATAGGAGGATGTTCTTCTCCGAGAGTGAGAATGAATCACTGCAACAACAGCTGACAGAGGAGACACAGGAAAACAAGACCACTGGAAAAGCAAAGGAAAGTACAAAGGATAATCAGAAGATTGTCAGGAAAAAGACTCCAAAAGTAGAAAATTTGACAACAAAATCCTCTAAGGTAAAACACAAGCCTCTGATCAAGATGGGGTCTCCGGAGGACTTGGAAAAGAGATGGCAGGAACATAAAAAGAAAAGGAGGAACAAAGCTAAGCTGAAAGAATTGGCACCAATAAGGACAGGTAGGATGGATCTCCTGAGGTCAGTGATAGCAGACGAGGCTTTCGAGGTAGAGGATGATCCAATTACTAAATCTCAGTCAGAGGATTTTAAGGAGTCGATCTCTACAAAGGATTCGGAGAAAACAACAAGATTGGATGAATCAGAGAAACCTGATGATGAAGAAAAGAAAAAGGAAAATGAAGAAACATTGGAAGATAAGGAAGTAGGCCTGAACAAGAACTCTGAAAGTAATAAAGTTGTAGAAAGTGTCACTGTTTTAGAGACGATAGGTAAGGATAATAAGGCAGATGAAGATGAAGATGTTCCATGCGAGGAGAGCCACGTCCTGGTAAAGGACGACCAGCAAGAAACAGCCCTGGCAGAATTCAGAGAGGACGCCGAAACAAAGGACGACTTAGTCTTAACTGATGTTAAGGAATGTAGACAGGGAAATAGAGAATTTACTATGTCTCCTAGAAAGCAAAATGATGGTCTGCAACAGGATCAGCAGTTGGGACTGACAAAAACAGCTGAGGACATTGATGGATCAGCTGATGAGGGATCATTGGAGGATATAGACATCAGTGGAGGAACTAAATCACCAAAGAACCAACCGGAACAAATGACTGAAGGAGCAAAAGGAGGAAGCAGTGACACACTGGTGGATAGACAAGATGATGAAATGCATCGAGAATCAGAGCCAGAGGACCTATCTGATGTTGAGGTAGTTGAGCTGGAAGATACCAAACCACCTGTCAGAGGAGGGTGGGCAACAGGAGGTGAGACAGAAAATCACCATGAGCAGGAAGTCAAGTCTGAAATCAAGAAATCTGGACAGGTCGACTTTGTTTACCCAAATTATCGCAAAAAATGGGCGGTAGAACAACTGACCGATGATGAAAAACAAACAGTCAACATGGAACTGGTCAAGCTGCCCGAACTAGATACTAAGGTCAAGCTGCCCGAACTAGATACTAAGGTCAAGCTGCCCGAACTAGATACTAAGGTCAAGCTGCCCGAACTAGATACTAAGGTCAAGCTGCCCGAACTAGATACTAAGGTCAAGCTGCCCGAACTAGATACTAAGGTCAAGCTGCCCGAACTAGATACTAAGGTCAAGCTGCCCGAACTAGATACTAAGGTCAAGCTGCCCGAACTAGATACTAAGGTCAAGCTGCCCGAACTAGATACTAAGGTCAAGCTGCCCGAACTAGATACTAAGGTCAAGCTGCCCGAACTAGATACTAAGGTCAAGCTGCCCGAACTAGATACTAAGGTCAAGCTGCCCGAACTAGATACTAAGGCTACAGCAGAGGAGAAGGAGCAGGTGCTAGAACTTAAAGAGGAAAATACAAATGTTAAACTTCCCTCTATCGGAAAAGACATAGACACGAAGCCACAACTTAGAACAAAAGAACTTGTTGGTGTTGATGACAAGATAGCAGCAGAGCTGGATAAATTGCTTGGTAAAAAGGACGAAGAACCTACATTGACTGAACAGCTAGCAGTAGTTGCTCAAGTCACAGATGCTAGAACTGAGCTTAACACAGAAAATGACGATCGATTAAAACAGGAAAATGTCAAGTCAATACAAAAGGCAGATCAAAGAGGACCGGTTGATGTAGAAAGCCATATTGTGGAACTCGACAAGTTGACCGCAAAAGAGGAAACAAATTATAAACAAGAGACTACAAATGATGTCAATAGGGAAATTGTGGAAGCGGGATATGAGGAGGTACCACTTGAATTCAAATACAGATCTTATCTGGACACTTGGAGGGAAATGGTAGCATCAAAACTCAATACTCAGGATATTGTTAAAGGGACGGAGGACTCGAAGGATGCTACTTTGGATAATGCAACTGCAGCAGATCTTGGAGTGAAAAATATTGATGTGCCACCTGAATTCAAGTATAAGTCTTACATTGATGTATGGAAGGAGTCTGTGGCAGCAAAACGTTTGTCAGACATAGGGGAGATAACTCCAAGGTCAGATCAGGTGTCAGGCGACGACACTTCAACACAGATAGGAGGCAACGGGTCTGAGGATAGTGGATTTGCTACAGAACGCAGAAGGGAAACAAATCAGCGAAATCTGACAGAACCCGTTCCAGAAACTCCTGTGCAACAAGATGTTATAAACTCTCTTCATGAAATAAATAATACCACCCAACCTACAGATTTGACTTTAGACTTAAAATTAGATTTGACATCAGTGGAGGCCAACAAGCAAACTGAGTCCTCTGAATCAATGACAAAGGAAACAGAAGAGGAACTCAACATGGCTGAGATAAACCGTATTCTTCATGAAGATAAAGAAATGTCAAATAAAGAAACTATTAGTCAGGTTAGTAAAGGTCGCACTGACAGACTCAGAGAGAGGCTGCCAACAGATTCTTCTGATTCGGAAGATCAAGTCATGCACACATTTTCTGTTGTCCATGAGTCTACAGGGGAATCCGATGGAGCTGTTGAGACAAATGTTGAATCTGGCATCATAGTTCATAAAGTTCCTGAATCATTGGACCAGGAACAACACGTACAGGATCTAGGTCGCAATCAAGGACAGGGGGCTGAAGGTCAAGGCACTGAAGGTCAAGGTACTGAGGGTGAAACACAGGAAGGTCAGGATGACATATGTTATACTCAGCAATGGGAGTCGGAAATAGACAACTTGATAGCTGATCTGATTCATGGAGAGGATGGCGATGATGAGGAAGGGAGTGAAACGGACGATGTCAACAGATATGATGAGGTAAAAACTGAGGAAACAGCTGGCATGGATTATGATCAGCTATTTGAAGAAATTCTTAAGTTTGAGTCTGCTGAAAATCAGGAGAAAAATGCAAATGAGAATATAAACAATGACCCAGAAGTTATATTAGCACCAGAGATGTCAGAAGATGTGAATGATATAAAGGACAATGACCAGCCTCCGCAACTCGCCAGAACAGAGCACCGTGCTGTAGACTCACACGATGAGTCATGGGAGACGATCGGTAACGATGGTCGCACTGAAAAAGAAGCTGAGATGGAAACGGTTGAGAATCTGTTAGACACACAGGTTAAGCCCCAGGAAACCACCGGGAATGAACTGTCATACGTGAATGACTTAGGACATGTAACAAAGGAGTGCTCATTGGACCCCCAGGATACACAAGGAATCCAAGTAGACACAAGGGGAGATAACTTGGACATAAGATTGGACGAGATGATGAGGGATGAAAATGAACAGAATGGTGACAATTATTCCATGACTTTTGAGGACTACAATTCATGGGACGATTCTGATTCTGACCAAGATGAAAAGAATGTAACCAGGAGGAAGTCTTCGGTGAGATCAATGAAACGACCATCGGTGGTCGCAAAATCTACTGAATCTATCCCTCCCACAGAAAATGGTACAGCCACTGATACCATTTTGAAAATTGACAAAGATCAAGGTAAAGAAGAAACCACAGAAGCAACGTCTGAGATGGATCAAGAGGACCAGCCAATTATAAGACGAACTGGTCAACCGATGATTGTTCATGATAAACAACCCATTATTGTCCGAAATGTGGAACCAATTATTGTCCAGAGTACCCAGCCTGTTATAAAGAGAAGCCAGCAACCAATAGTCGGCCGAAGTGATCAACCTGTTATTCAACGAAGCGACTCACAGATAATTATTCGTAGTGACCAGCCCATTGTTAGTAGGGTTGACAGACCCGTCATTGAACGAAAGAATACCCCAATAATCCTTCGCAGTGAAGAAAAAGTCCTTAGTCAAAGCAGTCAGCCAGTCATCAGTAGGGGTGAAGGACCAGTATTGAGCAGGAGAGATGAGCCAGAGATGACAGCGGATCAAACAGAGCTGGAAGAACATCCAATAGACACAGGAAGAAAATCTGAAGGAGTTTCACCAACTACATCTGTAGATGTTGAACAAGAACAGCCAATTCTTCAACCGATTAAGGTACATTCCATCTCGGTCTCTTCGAACAAGTCACAAACACCAAATCTTGTCAGTGAGGAATCAGATCATGGAATGGAAACAGTTAAGGAAACAAGCCCACGGACAGATCCAGAGGGGGCGCTGAGTTCGTACACCCCCACTGAACAACTGTTTCAAAATACCACGCTTTCAGAAAAACAGGACAAGATGGACTTCGACCCTGACTCTGTCAGTTTATCAGACCGACACGGACCCATGGGAAAACCAGAGCCTGTCACAACGGAGGTATCCAATCTCATCAATCTGTTTGAAAATTTTGCACATTCTCCGACAGGTTCGTCGACAAGTTTGACAGCAGTAAGACCGAGAGCTAAACCAGTGAAACAAGCCGACAGCAATGTGGCAGGTCTTTTACCTCAGTCTATCGTCTCCCTCCGTGAGAATGGAGATGGTTCAATGCCAGAGCATCACACTGAACAAGTCAAAGTTATCAGAAATTCTCAAAAGACTCGTCAGTTTTCCAAACCTCTCATAGACATTCATGATGAGAACTGTGAGGATGTCATGGAGTGCGAAGATACGCAAGAGGTTGCTGATCCATTTTCATTACCACATCTTCAGAGTATCGGAAACATTGATACAAATCAGACAACTAAAGCAGAGGACAAATACACTGCCGAGACAGCTATCTACAAAGCCAAACAGGAAGAAAAACAGGAAAAGATTCAGGAGAAAGCATGTGATGAGCCTGATACACGACGAGTGTATTATCAAACTGTTGAGAGTCCTAGTGCTTTACAGCAAACAGAAATAGCAACAACAGCCAGTCCTGGCAAGGAAGTTCTTTTGCAACAAAGGAACTCACATGAGTCCTCCGAACATCAGACACTGTCACAGAATGTGGTAAATCAGGAACTCAACCAAACTGGAGCAACCGGTATTCAAGAGACATCAGCAGAAAATCTGTCTGGAGCAACTGGTGTTCAAGAGACACAAGCAACCAAATCGACTGAACCAGCCATAGTCAAACAGGAACCGTCTAATTTTACAGACGAAAAACTGTCTTTGGTCTCAGATCAAAATCCGAAACTTCTGAGCAGAACAACACAACCTGATACACATGTCATGCTTGATGTCACACTTGGCAATCACGCCATAAACATACCCTCTGAGGAATCGATCAAGGAGGTAGATGTTGGTGATGCAATGGATTCGGAGAAAAAGCAACAAATTAACGTTGGCGCTGGCTTGGATGAAACAGATTCCATTGCTACACAACACTTGTCTGAACCAGTGAGAAAACCACAGGTACAAACCACTGTCGTTCAACAGGAAGCACACTGGCTGATTGACCACACCACTGGTCAGCAGCAACAACCAGTCGGATCTTTATCTGACCAGCCACTTCAAAAAGAACCAATGTTTGTTCAACAACAGTCATCTGAGGATTTACCAGTACACCGGATAGACCCCCAACAGTACATTCCTGATCAGCCAGTACAGGAATTTGATGTCAAAATGATTGCTCCAACTCAACTGGAGCCAGCTGAGTTTGTTCAGCAACAACCAATGCCAGTACCATCCCACACAGCATTAGCTTATCTTCAAAAAGAAGAGACATCATCTGGAGTACTAAATAAACAACCTGAAGAGTTGAAGTCATCGTCTGAACCTACCGCTCCCTATAAATCTGTTGTTCATGATCTTAGTGATACTCAACAAGATGTGAAGCGCAGTACAGAACCAAGTGCCCCTTATAATGTAATAGTTCACGATCTTGTTGAGATTGAACAAAACACCAAACCAAAACAACCCGATATCACACAAGAACAAACCTCAAATGACAAAACAGAGAAAGAAGCTGTCTCAGAAAACAGGAAAACCTATGTTTATACAGCACATCCAGCACAGACAGAATCTGACACTCCAAAGTCACCAACCATTCAAACCTCACAAACAGTTCCTGTTTTAAAAACATCACAAGATCCACAAGTACAACCAACAATAGCAGTTGAATCACCTCAACCACTTGTAGTTCAAACCCAACAACTCTTTACTTTAGATCAAACAGCACAAACAACTAATGGCATTGAAACACACAAGAAAGTTGCTGTAGTACAAACACCTCAAGCATTGGCTGTAGTTGAAACACCACAACCAGTGACTGTAGTAGAAACACCACAACCACTGACTGTAGTAGAAACACCTCAAACAGTGGCCATAGTAGAAACACCACAACCACTGACTGTAGTACAAAAACCTCAACCAGTGGCTGTAGTAGAAACATCACAACCAGTGGCTGTAGTACAAACACAACAACCAGTGGTGGTAATAGAAACACCACAACCAGTGACTGTAGTACAAACACCACAACCAGTGGCTGTAGTAGAAACACCACAACCAGTGACTGTAGTAGAAACACCACAACCAGTGGCTGTAGTACAAACACAACAACCAGTGGTGGTAATAGAAACACCACAACCAGTGACTGTAGTACAAACACCACAACCAGTGGCTGTAGTAGAAACACCACAACCAGTGACTGTAGTAGAAACACCACAACCAGTGGCTGTAGTACAAACACAACAACCAGTGGTGGTAATAGAAACACCACAACCAGTGACTGTAGTACAAACACCACAACCAGTGGCTATGATTGAAACACCACAACCAGTGACTGTAGTACAAACACCACAACCAGTGGCTATGATTGAAACACAACAACCAGTGGCTGTAGTACAAACACCACAACCAGTGGCTATGATTGAAACACCACAACCAGTTACTGTAGTTGAAACACCACAACCAGTGGCGGTAATAGAAACACAACAACCAGTGGATATAGTACAAACACCTCAACCAGTGGCTATGATTGAAACACCACAACCAGTGTCTGTAGTACAAACACCACAACCAGTGGCTATGATTTAAACACCACAACCAGTGACTGTAGTACAAACACTACAACCAGTGGCTATGATTGAAACACCACAACCAGTTGCTGTAGTTGAAACACCACAACCAGTGGCGGTAATAGAAACACAACAACCAGTGGATATAGTACAAACACCTCAACCAGTGGCTATAATTGAAACACCACAACCAGTGTCTATAGTAGAAACACCACAACCAGTGGCTGTAGTTGAAACACCACAACCAGTGGCTATAATTGAAACACCACAACCAGTTGCTGTAGTAGAAACACCACAACCAGTGGCTGTAGTTGAAACACCACAACCAGTGGCTATAATTGAAACACCACAACCAGTGGCTGTAGTAGAAACACCACAACCAGTGGCTGTAGTTGAAACACCACAACCAGTGGCTATAATTGAAACACCACAACCAGTGGCTGTAGTAGAAACACCACAACCAGTGGCTGTAGTTGAAACACCACAACCAGTGGCTATAATTGAAACACCACAACCAGTGGCTGTAGTAGAAACACCACAACCAGTGGCTGTAGTTGAAACACCACAACCAGTGGCTATAATTGAAACACCACAACCAGTGGCTGTAGTAGAAACACCACAACCAGTGGCTGTAGTTGAAACACCACAACCAGTGGCTATAATTGAAACACCACAACCAGTTGCTGTAGTAGAAACACAACAACCAGTGGATATAGTACAAACACCTCAACCAGTGGCTATGATTGAAACACCACAACCAGTGGCTGTAGTAGAAACACAACAACCAGTGGCTATACTACAAACACCACAACCAGTGGCTGTAGTAGAACCACAACAACCAGTGGATATAATTGAAACACCACAACCAGTTGCTGTAGTAGAAACACAACAACCAGTGGATATAGTACAAACACCTCAACCAGTGGCTATGATTGAAACATCACAACCAGTGGCTGTAGTAGAAACACCACAACCAGTGGCTGTAGTAGAAACACAACAACCAGTGGCGCTTGAAACACCAAAACCAGTTGCTACTATAATTGAAACAACAAAACCAGTGGCTGTAGCAGAAACACCACAACCAGTGGCGCTAATAGAAACACCTCAACCAGTGGCTATAATTGAAACACCAAAACCAGTTGCTATAATTGAAACACCTGAACCAGTGTCTGTAATAGAAATCTCACAACCAGTGGCTGTAGTTGAAACACCACAACCAGTGGCTGTAGTTGAAACACCACCAACAGTGGCTATAATTGAAACACCACAAC
The DNA here is from genome assembly GCF_002113885.1 of Mizuhopecten yessoensis. Classification (NCBI taxonomy): domain Eukaryota; kingdom Metazoa; phylum Mollusca; class Bivalvia; order Pectinida; family Pectinidae; genus Mizuhopecten; species Mizuhopecten yessoensis. The sequence goes on from NW_018408028.1 coordinate 757,504, forward strand.
CAGTTGCTATAATTGAAACACCACAACCAGTGGCTGTAGTAGAAACACCTCAACCAGTGGCTGTAGTTGAAACAACAAAACCACTGGCTGTAGTTGAAACACCTCAACCAGTGCCTGTAGTAGAAACACCACATCCAGTGGCAGAGGTAGAAACACCACAACCAGTGGCTATACTACAAACACCACAACCAGTGGCTGTAGTAGAAACACAACAACCAGTGGCTATACTACAAACACCACAACCAGTGACTGTAGTAAACACACCTCAACCATTGGCTGTAGTAGAAATCTCACAACCAGTGGATATAGTACAAACACCCCAACCAGTGGCAGTAGTACAAACACCACAACCAGTGGCTGTAGTTGAAACAACAAAACCACTGGCTGTAGTTGAAACACCTCAACCAGTGGCTGTAGTAGAAACACCACATCCAGTGGCAGAGGTAGAAACACCACAACCAGTGGCTATACTACAAGCACCAATAGAAACACCACAACCAGTGACTGTAGTAGAAACACCACAACCAGTGGCTATAGTTAAAACACCACAACCAGTTGCTATAATTGAAACACCACATCCAGTGGCTGTAGTAGAAACACCACAACCAGTGGCTATACTACAAACACCACAACCAGTGACTGTAGTAAACACACCTCAACCATTGGCTGCAGTAGAAACACCACAACCAGTGGCTGTAGTGGAAACACCACAACCAGTGTCTATAGTAGAAACACCACAACCAGTGGCTATAGTTAAAACACCACAACCAGTTGCTATAATTGAAACACCACAACCAGTGGCTGTAGTAGAAACACCACAACCAGTGGATATAGTACAAACACCTCAACCAGTGGCTATTATTGAAACACCCCAACCAGTGGCAATAGTACAAACACCACAACCAGTGGCTATAATTGAAACACCACAACCAGTTGCTATTATTGAAACACCACAATCAGTGGATATAGTACAAACACCTCTACCAGTGGCTATCATTGAAACACCACAACCAGTGTCTATAGTAGAAACACCACAACCTGTGGCTATAGTTGAAACACTACAACCTGTTGCTGTAGTTGAAACACCACGACCTGTGGCTATAGTACAATCACCACAACCAGTGGCCGTAGTAGAAACACCACAACCAGTGGCTGTAGTAGAAACACCTCAACCAGTGGCTGTAGTAGAAACACCTCAACCAGTGGCTGTAGTTGAAACACCACAACCAGTGGCTATAGTAGAAACACCACAACCTGTTGCTGTAGTTGAAACACCACGCCCTGTGGCTATAGTACAATCACCACAACCAGTGGCCGTAGTAGAAACACCACAACCAGTGGCTGTAGTTGAAACACCACAACCAGTGGCTGTATTTGAAAAAACTCAACCAGTGATTGTAGTTAAAATACCACAATCAGTGGCTATAGTAGAAACACCACAACCTGTTGCTGTAGTTGAAACACCACAACCAGTAGCTGTAGTTGAAACACCACAACCAGTGTCTGTAGTAGAAACACCACAACCAGTGACTGTAGTTGAAAAACCACAACCAGTGGCTGTAGTAGAAACACCACAACCAGTGACTGTAGTTGAAACACCACAACCAGTGGCTGTAGTACAAACACCACAACCTGTTGCTGTAGTTGAAACACCACAACCAGTGGCTATAGTAGAAACACCTCAACCAGTGGCTGTAGTAGAAACACCTCAACCAGTGGCTGTAGTAGAAACACCACAACCAGTGGCTGTAGTTGAAACACCACAACCAGTGGCTGTAGTAGAAACACCACAACCAGTGACTGTAGTTGAAACACTACAACCAGTTGCTGTAGTAGAAACACCACAACCAGTGGCTGTAGTAGAAACACCACAACCTGTTGCTGTAGTTGAAACACCACAACCAGTAGCTGTAGTCGAAACACCACAACCAGTGTCTGTAGTAGAAACACCACAACCAGTGACTGTAGTTGAAAAACCACAACCAGTGACTGTAGTTGAAACACCACAACCAGTGGCTGTAGTAGAAACACCACAACCAGTGACTGTAGTTGAAATGCCACAACCTGTTGCTGTAGTTGAAACACCACAACCAGTAGCTGTAGTTGAAACACCACAACCAGTGTCTGTAGTAGAAGCACCACAACCAGTGACTGTAGTTGAAAAACCACAACCAGTGACTGTAGTTGAAACACCACAACCAGTGACTGTAGTAGAAACACCACAACCAGTGACTGTAGTTGAAATGCCACAACCAGTCGCTGTAGTTGAAACACTACAACCAGTGGCTGTAGTAGAAACCCCACAACCAGTGGCTGTAGTTGAAACACCTCAACCAGTGGCTGTAGTAGAAACACCACATCCAGTGGCAGAGGTAGAAACACCACAACCAGTGGCTATACTACAAACACCACAACCAGTGGCTGTAGAAAACACACCTCAACCATTGGCTGTAGTAGAAACACCACAACCAGTGTCTGTAGTAGAAACACCACAACCAGTGGCTGTAGTAGAAACACCGCAACCAGTGGCTGTAGTTGAAATGCCACAACCTGTTGCCGTAGTTGAAACACCACAACCAGTGGCTGTAGTTGAAACACCACAACCAGTGACTGTAGTAGAAACCCCACAACCAGTGACTGTAGTAGAAACACCGCAACCAGTGACTGTAGTTGAAATGCCACAGCCTGTTGCTGTAGTTGAAACACCACAACCAGTGGCTGTAGTAGAAACACCTCAACCAGTGGCTGTAGTAGAAACACCACAACCAGTGACTGTAGTTGAAACACTACAACCAGTGGCTGTAGTAGAAACACCACAACCAGTGGCTGTAGTTGAAATATTACAACCAGTGGCTGTAGTTGAAACATCACAACCAGTTGCTGTAGTAGAAACACCACAACCAGCTGCTGTAGTAGAAACACCACAACCACTGGCTGTAGTAGAAACACCACAACCTGTTGCTGTAGTTGAAACACCACAACCAGTGGCTGTAGTTGAAACACCACAACCAGTGACTGTAGTTGAAACACCACAACCAGTGGCTGTAGTTGAAATGCCACAACCAGTGGCTGTAGTTGAAAGACCACAACCAGTAGCTGTAGTAGAAACACCACAACCAGTGGCTGTAGTTGAAATGCCACAACCAGTGGCTGTAGTTGAAACACCACAACCAGTGGCTGTAGTTGAAATACTACAACCAGTGACTGTTGTACAAAAACCTCAACCAGTTACTGTAGTTCCAACACCACAACAAGTGGCTGTAGTACAAACACCACAACCAGTGACTGTAGTACAAACACCACAACCAGTGGCTATAACTGAAACACCACAACCAATTGCTATAATAGAAACACCACATCCAGTGGCAGAGGTAGAAACACCACAACCAGTGGTTATACTGCAAACACCACAACCAGTGGCTGTAGTAGAAACACCTCAACCAGTGGCCGTAGTAGAAACACCACAACCATTGGCTGTAGTAGAAACACCACAAAAAGCTGCGGTAGTTGAAACACCACAACCAGTGGATATAGTAGAAACACCACAACCAGCTGCGGTAGTTGAAACACCACAACCAGTGGATATAGTACAAACACCACAACCAGCGGCTGTAGTACAAACACCACATCCAGTGGCAGAGGTAGAAACACCACAACCAATGGCTATACTACAAACACCACAACCAGTGGCTGTAGTAGAAACACCACAACCAGTGGCTGTAGTAGAAACACCACAAACAGCTGCGGTAGTTGAAACACCACAACCAGTGGATATAGTACAAACACCACAACCAGTGGCTGTAGTACAAACACCACAACCAGTGGCGGAGGTAGAAACACCACAACCAATGGCTATACTACAAACACCACAACCAGTGGCTGTAGTAGATACACCACAACAAGTGGCTGTAGTAGAAACACCACAACCAGTGGCTGTAGTAGAAACACCACAACCAGTGGCTATAGTTAAAACACCACAACCAGTTGCTATAATTGAAACACCACAACCAGTGGAAACACCACAACCAGTGGCTGTAGTAGAAACACCTCTACCAGTGGATATAGTACAAACACCTCTACCAGTGGCTGTAGAACAATCTCCACAACCATTGGGTGTAGTAGAAACACCACAACCAGTGACTGTAGTTGAAACACCACAACCAGTGGCTGTAGTAGAAACACCTCTACCAGTGGCTGTAGTTGAAATGCCACAACCTGTCGCTGTAGTTGAAACACCACAACCAGTTGCTGTAATTAAAACACCACAACCAGTGGCTATAGTAGAAACACCACAAACAGTTGCTGTAGTAGAAACACCACAAACAGTTGCTGTAGTAGAAACATCACAACCAGTGGCTGTAGTAGAAACACCACAACCAGTGGCTGTAGTTGAAATGCCACAACCTGTTGCTGTGGTTGAAACACCACAACCAGTGGCTGCAGTTGAAACACCACAACCAGTGGCTATAGTAGAATCACCACAACCAGTTGCTGTAGTTGAAACACCACAACCATTGGCTGTAGTAGAAATACCACAACCAGTGGCTGTAGTACAAACAGTACAACCAGTGGCTGTAGTTGAAACACCACAACCAGTGGCTGTAATACAAAAACCACAACCAGTTACTATAATTGAAACACCACAACCAGTGGCTGTAGTACAAACACCACAACCAGTGGCTATAAGGATATAGTACAAACACCACAACCAGTGGCTGTAGTACAAACACCTCAACCAGTTGCTATAATTGAAACACCACAACCAGTGGCTGTAGTACAAACACCTCAACCAGTTGCTATAATTGAAACACCACAACCAGTGGCTGTACTACAAACACCACAACCAGTGGCTATAATTGAAACACCACAACCAATTGCTATAATTGAAACACCACAACCAGTGGCTGTGGTACAAACACCACAACCAGTGGCTATAATTGAAACACCACAACCAATTGCTATAATTGAAACACCACAACCAGTGGCTGTGGTACAAACACCACAACCAGTGGCTATAATTGAAACACCACAACCAATTGCTATAATTGAAACACCACAACCAGTGGCTGTGGTACAAACACCACAACCAGTGGCTATAATTGAAACACCACAACCAATTGCTATAATTGAAACACCACAACCAGTGGCTGTGGTACAAACACCACAACCAGTGGCTATAATTGAAACACCACAACCAATTCCTATAATTGAAACACCACAACCAGTGGCTGTGGTACAAACACCACAACCAGTGGCTATAATTGAAACACCACAACCAATTGCTATAATTGAAACACCACAACCAGTGGCTGTAGTAGAAACCCCTCAACCAGTAGCCATAGTAGAAACACCTCAACCAGTGGCTGTAGTTGAAACACCACAACCAGTGGCTGTAGTAGAAACCCCTCAACCAGTAGCCATAGTAGAAACACCTCAACCAGTGGCTGTAGTAGAAACACAACAACCAGTGGCTGTAGTAGAAACACCACAACCATCACCCCAACCAGAGGCTGTAGTAGAAACACCACAACCAGTGGCTGTAGTACAAACACCACATCCAGTGGCAGAGGTAGAAACACCACAACCAGTGGTTATACTGCAAACACCACAACCAGTGGCTGTAGTAGAAACCCCTCAACCAGTAGCCATAGTAGAAACACCTCAACCAGTGGCTGTAGTAGAAACACCACAAACAGCTGCGGTAGTTGAAACACAACAACCAGTGGATATAGTACAAACACCTCAATCAGTGGCTATTATTGAAACACCACAACCAGTGGCTGTAGTTGAAACACCTCAACCAGTGGCTGTAGTTGAAACACCTCAACCAGTGGCTGTAGTTGAAACACCACAACCAGTGGCTGTAGTTGAAACACCACAACCAGTGGCTGTAATTGAAACACCACAACCAGAGGCTGTAGTAGAAACACCACAACCAGTGGCTGTAGTAGAAACACCACAACCAGTGGCTATAGTTAAAACACCACAACCAGTTGCTATAATTGAAACACCACAACCAGTGGCTGTAGTAGAAACACAACAACCAGTGGATATAGTACAAACACCTCAACTAGTGGCTATTATTGAAACACCACAATCAGTGGCTGTAGTACAAACACCACTACCAGTAGCTATAATTGAAACACCACAACCAGTTGCTATACTTAAAACACCACAACCAGTGGATATAGAACAAACACCTCTACCAGTGGCTATCATTGAAACACTACAACCAGTGACTGTAGTTGAAACACCACAACCAGTGGCTATAGTTGAAACACCACAACGAGTGGTTGTTGTTGAAAAAACTCAACCAGTGGCTGAACAACAATCACCACAACCAGTGGTTGTAGTTGAACAAACCCAACCAGTGGCTATAGTTGAAATGCCACAACCTGTTGCTGTAGTTGAAACACCACAACCAGTGGCTGTAGTACAAACACCTCAACCAGTTGCTATAATTGAAACACCACAACCAGTTGCTGTAGTTGAAACACCTCAACCAGTGGCCATAGTAGAAACACCACAACCAGTGGCTGTAGTTGAAACACCACAACCAGTGGCTGTAGTTGAAATGCCACAACCTGTTGCTGTAGTTGAAACACCACAACCAGTGGCTGTAGTTGAAAAACTACAACCAGTGGCTGTAGTACAAACACCTCAACCAGTTGCTATAATTGAAACACCACAACCAGTTGCTGTAGTTGAAACACCTCAACCAGTGGCCATAGTAGAAACACCACAACCAGTGGCTGTAGTTGAAACACCACAACCAGTGGCTGTAGTTGAAATGCCACAACCTGTTGCTGTAGTTGAAACACCACAACGAGTGGCTGTAGTTGAAAAACTACAACCAGTGGCTGAAGTACAAACACCACAACCAGTGGCTATAGTCGAAATGCCACAACCTGTTGCTGTAGTTGAAACACCACAACCAGTGGCCGTAGTTGAAACACCACAACCAGTTGCTGTAGTTGAAACACCACAACGAGTGGTTGTAGTTGAAAAAACTCAACCACTGGCTGAACAACAATCACCAAAACCAGTGGTTGTAGTTGAACAACCCCAACCAGTGGCTCTAGTTGAAATGCCACAACCTGTTGCTGTAGTACAAACGCCACAACCAGTGGCTGTAGTACAAACACCACAACAAGTGGCTATAGTAGAAACACCTCAACCAGTGGCTGTAGTAGAAAAACCACAACCAGTGGCTGTAGTTGAAATGCCACAACCTGTTGCTGTAGTACAAACGCCACAACCAGTGGCTGTAGTTGAAACACCACAACCAGTGGCTGTAGTACAATCACCACAACCAGTGGCTGTAGTACAAACACCACAACCAGTGGCTATAGTAGAAACACCTCAACCAGTGGCCATAGTAGAAACACCTCAACCAGTGGCTGTAGTAGAAACACCTCAGCCAGTGGCCGTAGTAGAAACACCACAAACACTGGCTGTGGCTGTAGTAGAAACACCTCAACCAGTGGCCTTAGTAGAAACACCACAACCACTGGCTGTAGTAGAAACACCTCAACCAGTGGCTGTAGTAGAAACACAACAACCAGTGGCTGTAGTACAATCACCACAACCAGTGGCTATAGTAGAAACACTTCAACCAGTGGCCGTAGTAGAAACACCTCAACCTGTGGTCATAGTAGAAACAACACAACCAGTGGCTGTAGTAGAAACACCACAACCAGTGGCTGTAGTACAATCACCACATACAGTGGCTGTAGTAGAAACACCTCAACCAGTAGCCATAGTAGAAACACCTCAACCAGTGGCTGTAGTAGAAACACCTCAACCAGTGGCCGTAGTAGAAACACCTCAACCAGTAGCCATAGTAGAAACACCTCAACCAGTAGCCATAGTAGAAACACCTCAACCAGTGGCCGTAGTAGAAACACCTCAACCATTGGCCGTAATAGAAACACCACAACCAGTGGCTGTGGTAGAAACACCTCAACCATTGGCTGTAGTAGAAACACCTCAACCAGTGGCTGTAGTAGAAACACTACAACTAGTGGCTGTGGTAGAAACACCACAACCAGTGGCTGTAGTACAAACACCACAACCAGTGACTGTAGTAGAAACTCCACAACCAGTGGCTGTAGTACAAACACCACAACCAGTGGCTGTAGTTGAAACACCACAACCAGTGGCTGTAGTAGAAACACCACAACCAGTGGCTGTAGTACAAACACTACAACCACTGACTGTAGTTGAAACACCACAACCAGTGGCTGTAGTACAATCACCACAACCAGTTACTGTAGTTGTATCACCAAAACAGGTTGAAATCACTCAGCAATCTTCTTTAGTTGGACTTTCACACCATGGTACTGTAGATAAATCACCTAAGCCAATTCCAGCAGTATATGAAATACCAAAAGAACAAACACCAGTTGTTGTATCACAACAACCAACGACAAGTGTTGTTACAACTCCAAAACCAACTCCAGCAGTATATGTAATACCAAAACCACAAACACCCGTTATTGTATCACAACAAACCACAACAACTGCTGTTACAACTCCAAAACCAACTCCCGCAGTATATGAAATACCAAAACCACAAACACTAGTTGAATCACAACAACCAACAACAACTGTTGTTACAACTCCAAAACCAACTCCAGAAGTATATGAAATACCAAAACCACAAGCACCAGTTGTGGAATCACAACAACCAACAACAACTGTTGTTACAACTCCAAAACCAACTCCAGCAGTATATGAAATACCAAAACCACAAACACCAGTTGAATTACAACAACCAACAACAACTGTTGTTACAACTCCAAAACCAACTCCAGCAGTATATGAAATACCAAAACCACAAACACTAGTTGAATCACAACAACCAACAACAACTGTTGTTACAACTCCAAAACCAACTCCAGCAGTATATGAAATACCAAAACCACAAGCACCAGTTGTGGAATCACAACAACCAACAACAACTGTTGTTACAACTCCAAAACCAACTCCAGCAGTATATGAAATACCAAAACCACAAACACTAGTTGAATCACAACAACCAACAACAACTGTTGTTACAACTCCAAAACCAACTCCAGCAGTATATGAAATACCAAAACCACAAGCACCAGTTGTGGAATCACAACAACCAACAACAACTGTTGTTACAACTCCAAAACCAACTCCAGCAGTATATGAAATACCAAAACCACAAGCACCAGTTGTGGAATCACAACAACCAACAACAACTGTTGTTACAACTCCAAAACCAACTCCAGCAGTATATGAAATACCAAAACCACAAGCACCAGTTGTGGAATCACAACAACCAACAACAACTGTTGTTACAACTCCAAAACCAACTCCAGCAGTATATGAAATACCAAAACCACAAGCACCAGTAGTTGAATCACAACAACCAACAACAACTGTTGTTACAACTCCAAAACCAACTCCAGCAGTATATGAAATACCAAAACCACAAGCACCAGTTGTGGAATCACAACAACCAACAACAACTGTTGTTACAACTCCAAAACCAACTCCAGCAGTATATGAAATACCAAAACCACAAACACTAGTTGAATCACAACAACCAACAACAACTGTTGTTACAACTCCAAAACCAACTCCAGCAGTATATGAAATACCAAAACCACAAGCACCAGTTGTGGAATCACAACAACCAACAACAACTGTTGTTACAACTCCAAAACCAACTCCAGCAGTATATGAAATACCAAAACCACAAACACTAGTTGAATCACAACAACCAACAACAACTGTTGTTACAACTCCAAAACCAACTCCAGCAGTATATGAAATACCAAAACCACAAGCACCAGTTGTGGAATCACAACAACCAACAACAACTGTTGTTACAACTCCAAAACCAACTCCAGCAGTATATGAAATACCAAAACCACAAACACCAGTTGAATCACAACAACCAACAACAACTGTTGTTACAACTCCAAAACCAACCCCAGCAGTATATGAAATACCAAAACCACAAGCACCAGTTGTGGAATCACAACAACCAACAACAACTGTTGTTACAACTCCAAAACCAACTCCAGCAGTATATGAAATACCAAAACCACAAACACTAGTTGAATCACAACAACCAACAACAACTGTTGTTACAACTCCAAAACCAACTCCAGCAGTATATGAAATACCAAAACCACAAGCACCAGTTGTGGAATCACAACAACCAACAACAACTGTTGTTACAACTCCAAAACCAACTCCAGCAGTATATGAAATACCAAAACCACAAACACTAGTTGAATCACAACAACCAACAACAACTGTTGTTACAACTCCAAAACCAACTCCAGCAGTATATGAAATACCAAAACCACAAGCACCAGTTGTGGAATCACAACAACCAACAACAACTGTTGTTACAACTCCAAAACCAACTCCAGCAGTATATGAAATACCAAAACCACAAGCACCAGTTGTGGAATCACAACAACCAACAACAACTGTTGTTACAACTCCAAAACCAACTCCAGCAGTATATGAAATACCAAAACCACAAGCACCAGTTGTGGAATCACAACAACCAACAACAACTGTTGTTACAACTCCAAAACCAACTCCAGCAGTATATGAAATACCAAAACCACAAGCACCAGTAGTTGAATCACAACAACCAACAACAACTGTTGTTACAACTCCAAAACCAACTCCAGCAGTATATGAAATACCAAAACCACAAGCACCAGTTGTGGAATCACAACAACCAACAACAACTGTTGTTACAACTCCAAAACCAACTCCAGCAGTATATGAAATACCAAAACCACAAACACTAGTTGAATCACAACAACCAACAACAACTGTTGTTACAACTCCAAAACCAACTCCAGCAGTATATGAAATACCAAAACCACAAGCACCAGTTGTGGAATCACAACAACCAACAACAACTGTTGTTACAACTCCAAAACCAACTCCAGCAGTATATGAAATACCAAAACCACAAACACTAGTTGAATCACAACAACCAACAACAACTGTTGTTACAACTCCAAAACCAACTCCAGCAGTATATGAAATACCAAAACCACAAGCACCAGTTGTGGAATCACAACAACCAACAACAACTGTTGTTACAACTCCAAAACCAACTCCAGCAGTATATGAAATACCAAAACCACAAACACCAGTTGAATCACAACAACCAACAACAACTGTTGTTACAACTCCAAAACCAACCCCAGCAGTATATGAAATACCAAAACCACAAGCACCAGTTGTGGAATCACAACAACCAACAACAACTGTTGTTACAACTCCAAAACCAACTCCAGCAGTATATGAAATACCAAAACCACAAACACTAGTTGAATCACAACAACCAACAACAACTGTTGTTACAACTCCAAAACCAACTCCAGCAGTATATGAAATACCAAAACCACAAGCACCAGTTGTGGAATCACAACAACCAACAACAACTGTTGTTACAACTCCAAAACCAACTCCAGCAGTATATGAAATACCAAAACCACAAACACTAGTTGAATCACAACAACCAACAACAACTGTTGTTACAACTCCAAAACCAACTCCAGCAGTATATGAAATACCAAAACCACAAGCACCAGTTGTGGAATCACAACAACCAACAACAACTGTTGTTACAACTCCAAAACCAACTCCAGCAGTATATGAAATACCAAAACCACAAGCACCAGTTGTGGAATCACAACAACCAACAACAACTGTTGTTACAACTCCAAAACCAACTCCAGCAGTATATGAAATACCAAAACCACAAGCACCAGTTGTGGAATCACAACAACCAACAACAACTGTTGTTACAACTCCAAAACCAACTCCAGCAGTATATGAAATACCAAAACCACAAGCACCAGTTGTGGAATCACAACAACCAACAACAACTGTTGTTACAACTCCAAAACCAACTCCAGCAGTATATGAAATACCAAAACCACAAGCACCAGTTGTGGAATCACAACAACCAACAACAACTGTTGTTACAACTCCAAAACCAACTCCAGCAGTATATGAAATACCAAAACCACAAACACTAGTTGAATCACAACAACCAACAACAACTGTTGTTACAACTCCAAAACCAACTCCAGCAGTATATGAAATACCAAAACCACAAGCACCAGTTGTGGAATCACAACAACCAACAACAACTGTTGTTACAACTCCAAAACCAACTCCAGCAGTATATGAAATACCAAAACCACAAACACCAGTTGAATCACAACAACCAACAACAACTGTTGTTACAACTCCAAAACCAACTCCAGCAGTATATGAAATACCAAAACCACAAACACTAGTTGAATCACAACAACCAACAACAACTGTTGTTACAACTCCAAAACCAACTCCAGCAGTATATGAAATACCAAAACCACAAGCACCAGTTGTGGAATCACAACAACCAACAACAACTGTTGTTACAACTCCAAAACCAACTCCAGCAGTATATGAAATACCAAAACCACAAACACCAGTTGAATCACAACAACCAACAACAACTGTTGTTACAACTCCAAAACCAACTCCAGCAGTATATGAAATACCAAAACCACAAGCACCAGTTGTGGAATTACAACAACCAACAACAACTGTTGTTACAACTCCAAAACCAACTCCAGCAGTATATGAAATACCAAAACCACAAGCACCAGTTGTGGAATCACAACAACCAACAACAACTGTTGTTACAACTCCAAAACCAACTCCAGCAGTATATGAAATACCAAAACCACAAACACCAGTTGAATCACAACAACCAACAACAACTGTTGTTACAACTCCAAAACCAACTCCAGCAGTATATGAAATACCAAAACCACAAGCACCAGTTGTGGAATCACAACAACCAACAACAACTGTTGTTACAACTCCAAAACCAACTCCAGCAGTATATGAAATACCAAAACCACAAACACCAGTTGAATTACAACAACCAACAACAACTGTTGTTACAAATCCAAAACCAACTCCAGCAGTATATGAAATACCAAAACCACAAACACCAGTTGAATCACAACAACCAACAACAACTGTTGTTACAACTCCAAAACCAACTCCAGCAGTATATGAAATACCAAAACCACAAGCACCAGTTGTAGTATCACAACAACAACCAGCAACAACTGTTGTCAAAACACAAAAACCAACTCACCAAAATTCACCACAATTAGTTACAATTCCACAACAACCAGTTGTTTCCACCCAACAACAACCAACATCAGTAGTTTTAACCCCACAACAACTAGCACCTATAGTTACAACTCCACAACAACCAACATCTGTAGTTTTAACCCCACAACAACCAACACCTGTAGTTACAACTCCACAACACCCAACACCTGTAGTTACAACTCAACAACAACCAGCACCTGTAGTTTTAACCCCACAACAACCAACACCTGTAGTTACAACTTCACAACAACCAACACCTGTAGTAACAACTCCACAACACCCAACACCTGTAGTTACAACTCCACAACAACCAACACCTGTAGTTACAACTCCACAACAACCAACACCTGTAGTTTCAACTCCACAACAACTAGCACCTATAGTTACAACTCCACAACAACCAACACCTGTAGTTTTAACCCCACAACAACCAACACCTGTAGTTTCAACTCAACAACAACCAGCACCTGTAGTTTTAACCCCACAACAACCAACACCTGTAGTTACAACTCCACAACAACCAACACCTGTAGTTACAACTCCACAACAACTAGCACCTTTAGTTACAACTCCACAACAACCAACACCTGTAGTTTTAACCCCACAACAACCAACACCTGTAGTTACAACTCAACAACAACCAACACATATAGTTACAACTCCACAACAACCAACACCTATAGTTACAACTCCACAACAACCAGCACCTGTAGTTTTAACCCCACAACAACCAACACATATAGTTACAACTCCACAACAACCAACACCAGTTGTACCAACTCTACAACTACCAACACCAATTGGACCAACTCCACAACAACCAACACCAGTTGTACCAACTCCACAACTACCAACCCCAGTTGTACCAACTCCAAAACAACCAACACCAGTAGTACCAACTCCACAACAACCAACACCAGTTGTACCAACTCTACAACTACCAACACCAATTGGACCAACTCCACAACAACCAACACCAGTTGTACCAACTCCACAACTACCAACCCCAGTTGTACCAACTCCAAAACAACCAACACCAGGTGTACCAACTCCACAACAACCAACACCAGTTGTACCAACTCCACAACTACCAACACCAGTTGTACCAACTCCAAAACAACCAACACCAGTTGTACCAACTCCACAACTACCAACAACACCACTGGCCACAGAAAACACTGTGCTGGCAATCCAAACACGCAATGGTGAAGTCTTGATAGACCCCAACAATCTGGATATGAATGACCTTGACAAAGACACCTACAGAGACATCATGGCTGCTGCTTATGATATTGACATTATGTCAACTATTTCAGAACTGACGTCTGATGATCCGACAGTTAGTGTGACCACGAACTCTGAATTACCACATCCAATGTAACTTTACTCTCCTTCTATAAGCAATGTGACCGCAATGATGTCATACACCAGCTAGAATGGCAAAACACCTGAATTTGTAGCTGTCAGCATCACATAGACATTTATTATGACTGGTAGTTTTGATATTTTGACAGGTCTGTAACCATTATAAGTTACCTCCCTTCCCTGACTCGCATCAAAATAGCAAATGGCCGTGCTGTTTCAGTCTAACGTGGAATCACCTTAACGGAACTCTTCACATTGAAAACTCAACATGTCTTATAGAATAAGTAAAAGAAAACTGTCGTTATGAGGAACTTAAAACATATCAGCATCCATTCTTAGAAAATCAGTTGTTTGTTTATCGAGTTGTGGTCTATTTATAGCTATAGGGTATTGCAGCTTCCAAAGTCATATCAGATTAATAAACTTTACTCATTTTGTAGCCAAGATTTCTCACTATTCTCGAATCAAGTTCCTTAAACATTGTAGAAGTCACTTTAAGCTTTACAGAGACTGAGCTTCTGTGGTGTAGCTTATGTAACTTTCTACAAAGATAGAAAAAATATTCCATTTTGCTTTAATTTGTACCATATTTGCTGATGTTGTTATCCTTTGTGTTGATTTTGTAATCAAAGTATTTAAGTTTTTATCTTCTGATTTATTTTTAGTTCAATTGATGTGTTATGTTGATTTGAAAGGAGGGTTTATCTTTGTTTAAATTTGTTATGCATAACAATTTTTGAACGAGTACCGAATTTTAAAAATAATTTTAGAATATGTTCAACATTCATAATACTGAGAACTAACCATATTTATAAGAAGAAGTGCTTTGTGACATTTTGATATTTGGATATATTATTTTTTAATATTTAGTTATGCTTTTTTCACCTTAAGAATGTATATATTCACAGCATGTGACGGCTGATGAAAGCACATGTTAAGCACATGTAATGCATGTGTAATGCACCTGTAAGTACCATTTATATATTTTATATTCTGTACACACATGAAACACCATGAACTGAATCGGGGAGATGGTACGGAACTCTTCAGTGTCACTACGGTTACATGTTTGATTACATGAGAATGAATTTCCACGAATGTTTTTTTATAGCTAATTACCAACAGAAGGTATTATTCAAGCAAACAAAAAAACTCTTTATCAATTAATGATTTTATATATCATTGCATGCAAATAAGAAGGAATTTAAAATTTCAGAGCCCTGTAAACCAATGTTACAGTAAATGTCTTAAGATCTTAATTACAGTTTTTGTTTTTGTTTTTTTTCATTGCTGTAAAATTTTCAAATATTGATCAACTTAAAATGTTTCACTTTTAAAACCATCTGTTATAAAGTTAAGAAGATGACCTTTACTGAGTCAGTATATGTATATACTTGTTATATGACATTGGAAGAATTCATAAGAAGGATTTGGTAAGTTTTCTGTTTGATGCAATAGTTTTCTCCCTTGTTCAGTACACGGTAATTGCCTGATAAAACAACACTATAAATGCATTATGACTTTGTATTCAATGTATTTGTTTTTGAGAGCATTAAGTGTCAAAATCATTTTCATGATATGGCTGTTAATACATTATTTAATCACAATCATTTTTTAATATAGAGTAAAATAAACTAAGATTATAGCTTTTCTTCTCTTTGAATATAATGTTTTACTTGTTTTTTTATGATATGATTCTTATGTAAGTTGTGTAAGAATTAATATGAATACTTTGTTTATGCCAGTCTAGGACTTAATCACTGTTAAATAGGTAAAACTGTTCACAATGACAGCCTTGATTTTTTCTACTGGAATAATTGATACATTTATCTGTAAAATATATTCCATGTTGGTTCCTTTTCCTTATAGTCCATTTTGAAGGCAATAGGTCACCATGTATAACTGTTTATGTGTTTCAGCTGTCGCCTTCCAGCCTCGGAAGCAATTTTACATCACCTATCATGGACAACTGTAACACTTTATCCTATCCTTTATCATATATTCCCTCCTCTGTTAATCCATTTTTTCTCACTTTTCCAGCTATATATTTAGAGTATGATTGATTTCAAAAGGATCTTTTTCAATATCGTAATGTTTATTGTGGTGTAAGTTGTTATTGTTAACTTATATCCCTAACAACACTTGTATATTTGGTGGCAAAATAACCACTTAAAATTCTGTTTAATCCATTTTTGTTTGAAACAGAAATGTCCATATCAAAGATAACCTGTCAAATATGCATGTTCACAACTTCTTTTCATCATAGATATTGTATCAAAAATATTTCATATTTGTTTGATTGCATAATAACACAAAATTTAAATGTATTTACTGGTGCAGAATCCAGAAATGTTGTTATAGAGGCTAAACCTGTATAAAATGATACAGAATTCTTCCCGAATATAACCCTGTTAACAAGAGGAGATAACTCTAGTTTGTAATATCTAGGGTTTAGAATGATCTCGGAGACATTATGTTCAATTTTGATACTGTTTACATGTAATATAAGTATAAATATCCACTTATAAAAATATATTGTATATAAATGTTTCATTTTCCAGTTTTGAATTAATTAGATATGAATATATAATTATATAGAAAAAAATATCAAACAGGAAACTGGTTGGTAATTTTTGCTCCAGACCCCAAAACTTGCTCAATTATGAATGGTTTTATGGCATAAAAGCTCAATTTTCACATTTATATTATCCCTCACTGAACGGTGATTGTAAAACTATTTTTCTATTGGTATTTTTTCCCTACCAAAACACAGTGTTTTCTTTATCTTTTTTAAATCGTGCCCCAGTTTCATAAATATTCCTTCACTGAATTAGGACAGACATTCTAATGCGGGTGAAATTTTCACCAACGGCAGTAGTGCTTCCCTGTAGAGTATTTAGTCAAATAATTCACCTTTAGAAATATACTTATGAACCTGGGACCAGAAACCTTGACCCGTTTGGGATGCTAACCGTTTTTACATTAGATAACATAGTCTTAATTATGATAGAACTATTTTTTCATCTTTCTTACAACTGAAATTATTTATCAAGTATATTTCTACCGGTTTTCTTGTCATTATTGCTATATATTTGCTATTGTTTACCCTGTATGGGTGTAACCTTTTGTGTGAGATATTTTTTTGTATCCATATATTATATCAGTATATTGTAAATTGTAATATTGTTTGCCCTACTTATTTTCCCCCTAAAATAATGAAATATATCATTGTCCTGTGTTGAATTGGCCCTATAGTTTGACACCTATCTTACTGTAAGTATCTGAAAAATTTACAAAACATCAAAACTGATCTGATTACTCCTGAAAAGAGTTAAGACTGAAAAGAAAAAGATTGAAATTTAAGCCAAACCTGGACAATTTACAGTATTGCTAGACAGAGTAAATTTATAGTTGGAGTATTTGTGTATTTTACAACTGTATATTGGACAATTCTCAATATCAACAGTCTCCTGTATGGAGCATACTTAACAATTTGATGGAATCTAATAAATAGCCGATTGAGCTAAAACAGACGTAAAATCATGGCATTAATATTGTGTCAGTAATTTTGGAAGTTTTTCAGGATGGTCCACTGGAATGTTTATTTGTGAATTATTTTGAGAAAAAAATATGTATAAAATATTGGATAGAATTTATCTTACATCAAGTTATTTCTAATGTTCAATTTTTTTCCTATTTGATTTTGTTTTAGCATTCGTTTGTCTACGAATTTAAAAGTATTCTTGACATGTTGAAGTTAAGAAATGAAATGCAGAGAAATTACATGAGTGTGATTGTAATGGAGGAACAATAACAAGGTGCTAACACAAACGTCATACTTACATTTAGATAGGTATCTCATATATGATATTACTTTTCAACTATTCGAAGTGCAAACATATTTCAGCACTTAATCTTATTTTTCTTCTTTTTTTCCCAAGGAATTAGTATTCAACTACTTAGCAATCTATTGCTTTGAAATAGAAATTAGTGAAATAATTGTGTATAATAATTTAATTTGGAATTACAAATTTAATAATGATATTTTTGTTGTAGTATATTATTTCACTGTTTTTCCAATTTTTTTCTTCTTTTAAAATTGGTAAAAAAAAGGAAATGTAAATATTTTATTATGTTATAGTATAACTATTTTTTTATTTTTTTTTTGTATACTTAAATATCTCATATTTCATTTGTGCTATTTATAACTCTAGAATACTTATCATTGAACATAGTTGTCTCCCCTTAGGTGACAAAAAAAGACTTACAACAAGTTATGTTGGAATTTTATAGCTTTACGTATAATGATCCCTTTATCTGAATGCAATTTAACCTGTACAATGCCTTTTCTTTTTGTGCTTGCTGAACTTTAAGCCCATTAAAGTTGTCATGAAGCTTTTAACAATCCTGTCTGAGTTGTCTTTCCTGGGTTCATACATATCTGTGAGCTGTCTTTCCTTGGCTTACACACAGTGTGAGTTGTCTTTTCTTGGCTCACACACATAGTGTGAGTTATCTTACCTTGGAAGCAATTTCAAAGTGCTTCTCTGCTTATTGTTCTTTTTTTTTACTGAAATTCAATGTTAAAAGCTATTGTCTGTTTGAACATATCTCAAAGATACGGCAGACAAGTGACCTTGACCATGAGGATAATTCCCTTTTACCTAGCTAGAACTAGAGAGAGAACAATACACAAAGTTTAATCTTTGTGTAATTGTTGTTCTAGGGAATTCTGGGGAATGCAAAGAATCCTATTGACACTTAGCTTGACCATTTAAGGGTCAAAGTCACCTGCTAAAAATAGAGTGTTGTACCTAGTAAGTATGAGAAAGAATGATCACTCAAAGTTTAAACTTGGTGTCAGTGGTGGATACATATTTTGTAAATAATACATAATAGTTGTAAGAGAGGAAGTTGTGGATGATTGAATGAATCTGACGTAACATTTTGTCCACCGTGGGTGAGAAGGAAACGGGGTTTACTGCCACGGCTGTATGACCTTCCTGTGGTAAGTACTGTAGATAGAACAGCTGTACAGTTTGATGGAACAGCCTCAGTTCTCACTCCAAATCCATGTACAAATACTGGCTTGATTACAAGATTAACAGAAAAATCTAAATTAAACCATCTGTTACAGAAAAAATATAAACAAGTATGATAAAAGAAACAAATATGTTTATGAAAATTAGAAACATGTATTAGTGAGATAGTTCATTTGAGCCAAGCAATTTACTAAAGCATTCATTTTTTCTTTTTTTGGTGGGGAAAAAAAATTGACAAAGGTATTATCCACCAACCTTATATCTGTGAATTATAATCTGCTTACATCTTATATAAGTTTTACAAAAGTGTGTAAAGGTATACTAAAAATCAGATAAAATTACTCATATCGTGATAACCAATTACATTTTTGCATTAATATTTCAGGAAAGTATGAGGAAGACCGTTTTGAGTCCTCATCATCATCATCTTCATCTGAAGATGAAGCTCCACCTGCAAAGACGAAATCAACAACGATCACAGGATATGAAGATGAAGTAGAAGATGAGCCCCCTGTCAGAAAATCTAAATCCAAAACGGGCCTGGATCACACACGAAAGGTAAGGACATACTCCAATCTCACTTATATTACCCCATTCACCCCTAAAGTCACGAAAGGAAAGGACATACTCCAATCTCACTTATATTAACCCATTCTCCCCTAAGGTCACGAAAGGTAAGGACGTACTCCAATCTCGCTTATATTAACCCATTCACCCTCAAGTCACGAAAGGTAAGCACATACCCCAATCTCACTTATATTAACCCATTCACCCGCAAGTCACGAAAGGTAAGCACATACCCCAATCTCACTTATATTAACCCATTCACCCGCAAGTCACGAAAGGTAAGCACATACCCCAATCTCACTTATATTAACCCATTCCCCCCTAAGGTCACGAAAGGTAAGGATATACTCCAATCTCACTTATATTAACCCATTCGCCCCTAAAGTCACGAAAGGTAAGGACATACCCCAATCTCACTTATATTAACCCAGTCACCCCTAAGGTCACGAAAGGTAAGGACGTACTCCAATCTCGCTTATATTAACCCATTCACCCTCAAGTCACATTGGAACCTTACCAAATCAAAGACCGAGCTAGTCCATTTTAGACATGAAGGGGTGAATGAGTAAAGGCGATATGCTTTACCTATGATTTATCCTAGAGTTATATCTCTTTAACTGACCAAAGTAACATATTGTGTGGCTATGTAGAATATTTTAAGGATAAAAATTATAATAGAGAATGTTACATTCTTGAACTGTTGTTTAAGTTTGTTTGGGTTTTAAAACCAAAATTAGTCTTAGGGTGGTATAGATAGTATTAGGTAGTCTGTGACAGTTTGGTCACACTGGTATACACTGGCTGGAATAAACTGGCATGTCTTTAAGATACAGTTCCCATGATGTGCTAACCTGAAATATCACACTAACATAAAGAAATACAGTTCCATCTGTAAATGATACTGTTCCTAATTCCAGATTGAGGCATTTTCGTCTGATAATGAAGATGAAGATGAAAACACCAGTGCAAGTATGTATGTTACCATGGTAACTTCAAAAGTTTCCATGATAATCAATTTTAGTCTGTTATTTCGCTAGTACTTATTTCCAAACTTCTGCACTCTATATATTGTGACTTTTATTGTAATGGTGATGTTTTGATGTTGGAGAAATGTTTTGTCATGTACCATTAAATGTGTGTAGTGTTCAACTTTATTGGAAGCTTGTCAATCTAGACATTTCTGCTTTCTGAAAATTTCTGGTTTTTGTTATTGTAACAAAAGATTGGAAGCAGTAAGGATATTTTAGGTCCTACCAAACATACAGCATCATACTGTAAATCTACCCAAAATAGAGCTCTGAATATCTCCTATCCAACATAGAGCTCTGTATATCTCCTATCCAACATAGAGCTCTGAATATCTCCTACCCAACATAGAGCTCTGAATATCTCCTACCTAACATAGATCTCTGTATACCTCCTACCCAACATAGAGCTCTGAATATCTCCTACCCAACATAGAGCTCTGAATATCTCCTACCCAACATAGAGCTCTGTATATCTCCTACCCAACATAGAGCTCTTAATATCTCCTACCCAACATAGAGCTCTTAATATCTCCTACCAAACATAGAGCTCTTTATATCTCCTACCCAACATAGAGCTCTGAATATCTCCTACCGAACATAGAGCTCTGTATATCTCCTGCCCAACATAGAGCTCTGTATATCTCCTACCCAACATAGAGCTCTGTATACCTCCTACCCAATATAAAGCTCTGTATATCTCCTACCCAACATAGAGCATTGAATATCACCTAACCAACACAGAGCATTGAATATCTCCTACCCAACATAGAGCATTGAATATCACCTACCCAACACAGAGCATTGAATATCACCTAACCAACACAGAGCATTGAATATCTCCTCCCCAACATAGAGCATTGAATATCTCCTACCAACATAGAGCTCTAAATATCTCCTACCCAACATAGAGCTCTGAATATCTCCTACCCAACATAGATCATTGAATATTTCCTACCCAACATAGAGCATTGTATACCTCCTACCAAACATAGAGCTCTGAATATCTCCTATCCGACACAGTGCATTGAATATCTCCTAACCAACACAGAGCATTGAATATCTCCTCCCCAACATAGAGCATTGAATATCTCCTTCCCTACATAGAGCTCTGTATACCTCCTACCGAACATAAAGCTCTGTATATCTCCTACCAACACAGGGCATTGAATATCACCTACCCAACATAGAGCTCTGTATACCTCCTGCCCAACATAGAGCTCTGTATATCTCCTACCCAGCATAGAGCTCTGTATATCTCCTACCCAACATAAAGCTCTGTATATCTCATACCAACACAGGGCATTGAATATCTCCTACCCAACCTAGAGCTCTGTATATCTCCTACCCAACACAGAGCATTGAATATCACCTAACCAACACAGAGCATTGAATATCTCCTACCAAACATAGAGCATTGAATATCCCCTAACGAACACAGGGCATTGAATATCTCCTACCCAACCTAGAGCTCTGTATATCTCCTACCCAACATAAAGCTCTGATATCTCCTACCCAACATAGAGCTCTGTATCCCTCCTACCCAATATGAAGCTCTGTATATCTACTACCCAACATAGAGCATTGAATATCACCTACCCAACACAGAGCATTGAATATCTCCTACCCAACATAAAGCTCGGTATATCTCCTACCAACACAGGGCATTGAATATCTCCTACCCAACCTAGAGCTCTGTATATCTCCTACCCAACATAGAGCTATGTATATCTCCTACCCAACATAGAGCATTGATTATCTCCTACCCTACATAGAGCTCTGTATACCTCCTACCGAACATAAAGCTCTGTATATCTCCTACCGAACATAAAGCTCTGTATATCTCCTACCGAACAAAAAGCTCTGTATATCTCCTACCCAACATAAAGCTCTGATACCTCCTACCCAACATAGAGCTCTGATATCTCCTACCCAACAAAGAGCTCTGTATATCTCCTACCCAACACAGAGCATTGAATATCTCCTACCCAACATAGATCATTGAATATTTCCTACCCAACATAGAGCATTGTATACCTCCTACCAAACATAGAGCTCTGAATATCTCCTATCCGACACAGTGCATTGAATATCTCCTAACCAACACAGAGCATTGAATATCTCCTGCCCAACATAGAGCATTGAATATTTTCTACCCAACATAGAGCATTGAATATTTCCTACCAAACACAGAGCTCTGAATATCTCCTACCCAACATAGAGCTCTGAATATCTCCTACCCAACATAGATCATTGAATATTTCCTACCCAACATAGAGCATTGTATACCTCCTACCAAACATAGAGCTCTGAATATCTCCTATCCAACACAGTGCATTGAATATCTCCTAACCAACACAGAGCATTGAATATCTCCTCCCCAACATAGAGCATTGAATATCTCCTACCCTCCATAGAGCTCTGTATCCCTCCTACCCAACATAGAGCTCATTATATCTCCTACCCATCATAGAGCTCTGTATATCTCCTACCCATCATAGAGCTCTGTATATCTCCTACCCAGCATAGAGCTCTGTATATCTCCTACCCAACACAGAGCATTGAATATCTCCTACCAAACATAGAGCATTGAATATCCCCTAACGAACACAGGGCATTGAATATCTCCTACCCAACATAGATCATTGAATATTTCCTACCCAACATAGAGCATTGTATACCTCCTACCAAACATAGAGCTCTGAATATCTCCTATCCAACACAGTGCATTGAATATCTCCTAACCAACACAGAGCATTGAATATCTCCTCCCCAACATAGAGCATTGAATATCTCCTTCCCTACATAGAGCTCTGTATACCTCCTACCGAACATAAAGCTCTGTATATCTCCTACCAACACAGGGCATTGAATATCACCTACCCAACATAGAGCTCTGTATATCTCATCACCTAACCAACACAGAGCATTGAATATCTCCTCCCCAACATAGAGCATTGAATATCTCCTACCAACATAGAGCTCTAAATATCTCCTACCCAACATAGAGCTCTGAATATCTCCTACCCAACATAGATCATTGAATATTTCCTACCCAACATAGAGCATTGTATACCTCCTACCAAACATAGAGCTCTGAATATCTCCTATCCAACACAGTGCATTGAATATCTCCTACCCAACACAGAGCATTGAATATCTCCTACCCAACATAAAGCTCTGTATATCTCCTACCAACACAGGGCATTGAATATCTCCTACCCAACATAGAGCTCTGTATATCTCCTACCCAACATAGAGCTCTGTATACCTCCTACCCAACATAGAGCTCTGTATACCTCCTACCCAACATAGAGCTCTGTATATCTCCTACCCAACATAGAGCCGTATATCTCCTACCAACACAGGGCATTGAATATCTCCTACCCATTTCATAGCCCTGTTATACCATAATTGGACAAATGATGGAGGAGGGGAAGGCAGTTATATTTTGGTTAACTTGTCTCTTGCACACCAAATCCCAAACAAAAACAATATCATACATACGTCAAAAATTTGATAGAACAGAAAGAAGTGATGTATGATAACTTCAGCAGGCATAGTTTAGCACATACATTACACGTTTTTGAACAAGTCTTGTCACAGCGATTAAATTTTCTGTTTTATCAGCTGAGACATTTGTCATCACAACCAGCACAGCTGATAAACCCTCGGCTGGAACTGATGCCAACGTCTTCATCGTTCTTATCGGGACAAATAACAAATCCACCGGAAAAATCTGGCTGAAGAAGGGAAAGTTCCACAGAGGAAGGTCGGACATATTTACAGAGAAGGTTCCGGACATTGAGAGTCCCGTGAAAGATATTGAGATCGGCCATGATTGTAGTGGGGGTCCAAAACAAACGTGGAATTTACAGGAAGTTCATGTGTACTGCCCCAGAACCGGAATAAAGCAAACATTTCCCGTCTATAAACTCCTCACACCGGAAAATCCAAGTGTCACTGTGTCTGAGCAGAGATCTGTAAGGAAGAACGTGAAAGAGGATGGTGAGGATCAAGTTATTTCCTTTACCTGGTACTAGTGTTATGTCCCTTTATCAGAATGTAACCTGGCACTAGGGTTATGTCCCTTTATCAGAATGTAACCTGGCACTAGGGTTATGTCCCTTTATCAGCGATGAGAACATTTAACTTGAGCTGTTTCCCTTTATAAATCACAAATGAAACATACCAGAGTTATGCCCCCTTTTTCAGAAATTAAGCTTGCACTTCACTTGTTAAATAGACATTGACTTACAATATATATCTGTTATTGGTATAAGTTTGGAATATATAACTATTTTAAAATTTTGCACATACTCAAATGAGCTTCTATATTTTTTTCTTAAATAAAACTGCAAATTATGATAACTTTAACTTGAACAGTAATTAGTTTCAAATCTTTTATTTTTGTTTTAAATTTCTTAAACTCAACCAGCATTGTGGTGTTTTATGTCATCAGATGATGATTTTGATTAATTAGTTTGCAGTTTTATTAATAATTTCACTGTTTATAAAATTTGTACTATCTTAATTTGAGCCAATTTGGCTATAAACAACAAAAAGTACTTCTCAATTTGTGTTTCCTTTAAGATAGCTTTCCCTGTGAACCAGTATGGTTTTCAGTATGAACTAGCTTGCCCTGTGAACCAGTATGGTTTCAGTGTTAACTAGCTTTCCCTGTGACCCAGTATGGTTTCAGTGTTAACTAGCTTTCCCTGTGCACCAGTATGATTTTCCCGTGAACCAGTATGGTTTCAGTGTTAACTAGCTTTCCCTGTGCACCAGTATGATTTTCCCGTGAACCAGTATGGTTTCAGTGTGCATTAGCTTTCCCTGTGAACTAGTATGGTTTCAGTGTGGATTAGCTTTCCCTGTGAACTAGTATGGTTTCAGTGTGAATTAGCTTTCCGTGTGAACCAGTATGGTTTTAAGTGTGAACTAGCTTTCCCTGTGACCCAGTATGGTTTCAGTGTTAACTAGCTTTCCCTGTGATCCAGTATGGTTTCAGTGTTAACTAGCTTTCCCTGTGATCCAGTATGGTTTCAGTGTGAACTAGCTATCCCTGTGAACCAGTATGGTTTTCAGTGTGAACTAGCTTTCCCTGTGAACCAGTATGGTTTTCATTGTGAACTAGCTTTCCCTGTGAACCAGTATGGTTTCAGTGTGAATTAGCTTTCCCTGTGAACCAGTATGGTTTTCAGTATGAACTAGCTTTTCCTGTGCACCAGTATGGTTTTCAGTATGAACTAGCTTTCCCTGTGAACCAGTATGGTTTTCAGTGTGAAATAGCTCTTCCTGTGAACCAGTATGGTTTTCAGTGTGAAATAGCTTTTCCTGTGAACCTGTATGGTTTTCAGTGTGTACTAGCTGTCCCTGTGAACCAGTATGGCTTTCAGTGTAAACTAGCTTTTCCTGTGAACCTGTATGGTTTTCAGTGTAAACTAGCTTTTCCTGTGCACCAGTATGGTTTTCGGTATGAACTAGCTTTTCCTGTGAACCTGTATGGTTTTCAGTGTAAACTAGCTTTTCCTGTGAACCTGTATGGTTTTCAGTGTGAAATAGCTCTTCCTGTGAACCAGTATTGTTTTCAGTATGAACTAGCTTTTCCTGTGAACCAGTATGGTTTCAGTGTGCATTAGCTTTCCCTGTGAATAGTATGGTTTTCAATATGAACTAGCTTTCCCTGTGAACCAGTATGGTTTTCAGTATGAACTAGCTTTCCCTGCACTTCTTTGTTGTCTCTGAATATGAATTATTGTATGTAATCACAACCTTTACCTCTTACTTTTGTGTTATTATTCGTAATCTTGAAAGTGTACTGTATTTGGGTTTATCTATGCGTTCTGTTATATCTTTGATCTATTTTACGATATACATTTTTTCACTAAACTACAACCATGTCATTATCAAACGTTAAATTTTGAACATATTATTAAAAGAAAAATTAAAACCAATATACATAATGTAAAATACGTTTATATTTGAACATCACTTATCTCCTAACAGTGAAATCTGTCTGAAATTAATTATGATGTATCTAAACTAGAAAACAATTTGATGGAGAAAACGTTACTGTAATATCATGTACAGCAGATGCATTCACTTGAAATTAACCAGCATCTTCCTGTAAAATTACAGTTACAATTTTGTAAACTTAACCTGTAACACCAGAAAATTAAATCATGTTTTATCTCCGTAGATTACCCCATGCGTCGGAGCAGTACAAGCAGGTAAGTCACATGACCTAGTGGATATTTTGACTATGATATGCTGTTTGACCTGTTCCATATATTTGAAATAAATTTGAACATTTTAAGGTATTTGAAATGATGCTTGACCTGTTTTATACATTTGAAATAAAATTGGAACATTTTTTGTTATTCTAAATGTCATTTGACCTTTGACCTGTTTTCAGTAGCAGCAGTTCCTCATCCTCTTCATCAGAATCTGGTCGTAAGGCAAAGAAAGAAGTTGCCCTGTCTGTTTCCGTGGATACTAGGACTGAGATGACAGAGTCGACAGAGAGGCCACCGTCCTCAGCTTCGTCCCACTCGATTGATGTGGACTCCCCACGACCTGAAACACCATCTAGGAGATCACCTTCACCAAGGCGACGATCACCTTCCCCTCCTTCTCCTAGGAGACGATCACCCTCTCCTCCGTCACCAAGGAGACGATCCCGCTCCCCTTCTTCATCTAGAAGCAGATCACCTTCACCAAGAAGAAGATCACCCTCCCCTCCATCAACACGTCCCAAATCACCCGAGCGATCCCCAACGCCACCTCGTCGTGAGGAGTCGCCCTCACCTGTACTATCTACTGTAGTAAAAGATGAGCCTGTTAAAGCACAGCTAATTATTGAGAGGAGTAGCAGCACAACCTCATTCTCCTCTGAAACTGAGACGGAATCAGAAATGCCGCAGAAAGAGGATAGGAAATTTATAGGCAAGAAGGAAAAGGAAGTGGAGCCAATTCCCGTCCCTGCTGTGTTCTCCTATGAAACCCCGTTCCAACACAGCGAGAGCAAACAACTAGAGGTACGTCAGGGTATCCAAGAGACACCTCGGTCAGCAACCAGTGGGTCGAGTTCAGACTCTAGCAGTGACTCAAGTGACAGTGAGACCGAGACTGAAACAACAAGATCCCAACCTCCACCTGTCGTTGCAGCAAAGGTCAAGACGGAGGCACCTGTTGTTGTTCAGGCAACTCCAGCTGTAGAGAGAGCACCGAAAGTTGAACCAAAGTCGTCAGAAAGTGAAACAGAAACTCAGACTGAGACTGAGACAGAGACAGAGAGTGGCAAGCCTGGTGGTAAACCTAGCATTGTCCCTATCCTATCTCTGTCCCCCAAACCAGCGGTCAAGGACACTCCAAGGTCAACCACCAGTGATTCTTCGTCTGACAGCGATACAGAGACCCAGACCGAGACTGACACAGACACCAAACGTAGTGTACCACAGCCCCCGAAACCTCCGTCACCAATCGTGGCAACACCAGTCTCGCAAGAAAAGAGGAAATCTGATTCCAGCAGTAGCAGTAGTTCAGGATCAGGTTCTGAAACAGAAACACAAACTGAGACTGATACAGAGAAACAGGGTAGAAAACAGCCGAGTCCCCCTCCACAGCCCCGTAAAAGCCCACCTCCTGTTGCTGAGGTAAAAACTGAAAAAGTAAAGTCCTCAACAGAATCCAGCAGTAGCTCGTCAGGCAGTGATACCGAAACACAAACGGAGACCGATACAGACAGGAAAGCAAGAGTGCCGTCACCCCCTCCAGCTCCGGTAACTGTTACTGCTGAGAAAAAGGAGGCACCGAAGAAAAGCTCAGGTAGGAATCCTAGTCGTCTGTAGTCGCTAGATTAGTAGGTTGTTTCTAATAATCTGGGCCCATATTCATGAAACCATTCTCATGCTCAAGCATGGATTTTGTGCTCAAGCCTAATTTCTGTTCCTGTTATAAATAAAAGAGGAGGAAAAAAAATTGTCAATAATTTTGAAAACAAATTGAAGAGATTTAAAGCCAAATACTGTTTTCAATGTTTGATTTTTTGATCGTTTGACATGATACAAGTGAGTTGCAAGAAAACTGCTTTGAGCACAGAATCCATGCTTAAGCATGAGAACGGATTCATGAATACGTCCCCTGGTAGTCTTTAGTGGTTCCCTAGAACCTAATCTAAAAATAGAACAAAGAAAAACATGGCTCCATCAGAATTACAGTAAATCTTGATTGCATAGAAGTTTTTAAAATGGGATAAGAAGTGATGGGGCTGTAAACAAAAAAAGAATGAATGTTTCACAGATAATTAGGAGGGAGCAGTACTTTATACAATGATTCAGCTTCATTTTGTTTTATAGCTGTAAGTAGTCTCCCTTGTGTATCTAGCTACTATCATCATTAAATGCTTCACTATTGGTATTTTTATTTTTGAATATTTACAAATACAGTAACACCCCGCTTACTCAAACTCTGTGAGACCAGATCAGTAGTTCGAGGAATACACGGTATTCGACCAATCAGAGGTTCGTCCGACATCGTCATGTTTTGATCAGCACTACTACTGCAAATATCGCGGATAGTAGAATGTAGATGTAAGAAGTTAGAATAAGTTTGATAAGGACATCAACATCTAAAAAGATGAAAAATTGCTGAACAATGAAAACGTATAGCCTCAAGGCATATTGATGGTGGTATGTTTATTATACAGGTGCCACTAACTGTTCGACGAATGGATAAATACTAAGGTTTACAGCTATTGGGAATAAATTAGAGTTCGAGGAACACAGGGTATTGGAGTAATGGGAGTCTGAGTAAGCGGAGTTTCACTGTATATCACATGTGGTGTATTTCAGATTAAACACCATTTAACAAGTCTTAGCTATCAGCCGTATAGTTAAAAACCTGTCTATGGTGACCTTCAGTCAATTTCACCTGTTTATAAAGAACATTTCCAGTATATATCACTAACCTGTCTAGAGTGACCATATCCAGTATATATCACTTACCTGTATATAATGACCATCTCCAGTATATATCACTAACCTGTCTATAGTGATCATCTCCAGTATATATAACTAACCTGTACATAGTGACCATCTTCAGTATATATCACTAACCTGTCTAAGAGTGATCATCTCCAGTATATATCACTAACCTGTACATAGTGACCATCTTCAGTATATATCACTAACCTGTCTAGAGTGACCATCTCCAGTATATATCACTAACCTGTCTATGGTGGTCATGGCCAGTATATATTACTAACCTGTACAAAGTGACCATCTTCAGTATATATCACTAACCTGTCTAAGAGTGATCATCTCCAGTATATATCACTAACCTGTACATAGTGACCATCTCCAGTATATATCACTAACCTGTCTATAGTGATCATGGCCAGTATATATCACTAACCTGTACAAAGTGACCATCTCCAGAATATATCACTAACCTGTCTAGAGTGACATCTCCAGTATATATCACCAACCTGTACAAAGTGACCATCTCCAGAATATATAACTAACCTGTCTAGAGTGACATCTCGAGATGTCACTAACCTGTACAAAGTGACCATCTTCAGTATATATCACTAACCTGTCTATAGTGATCATCTCCAGTATATATAACTAACCTGTACATAGTAACCATCTTCAGTATATATCACTAACCGGTCTAGAGTGACATCTCCAGTATATATCACCAACCTGTACAAAGTGACCATCTCCAGCATATATCACTAACCTGTACAAAGTGACCATCTTCAGTATATATCACTAACCTGTCTAGAGTGACCATCTCCAGTATATATCACTAACCTGTACAAAGTGACCATCTCCAGTATATATCAATAATCTGTACATAGTGACCATCTCCATTATATATCAATAATCTGTCTACAGTAACCATCCCCAGTATATATCACTAACCTGTACATAGTGACCATCCCCGGTATATATCACTAACCTGTACATAGTGACCATCTTCAGTATATATCACTAACCTGTCTAGAGTGACATCTCCAGTATATATCACTAACCTGTACATAGTTACCATCCCCAGTATATATCACTAACCTGTACATAGTTACCATCCCCAGTATATATCACTAACCTGTTCATAGTGACCATCCCCAGTATATATCACTAACCTGTCTAGAGTGAGCATCTCCAGTATATATCAATAATCTGTACATAGTGACCATCTCCAGTATATATCACTAACCTGTCTAGAGTGACCATCTCCAGTATATATCACTAACCTTTCTATTTTGACCAAGTCTTTATATTACTATAACTATTTGGCTATGTAACTGCAACCTCATTCCTGGGCATGGTATCCAATAGATAAAAGAATACTAACGAGCTTTTCTTGTTACAATTTTAGATCGGTATAGTCTCTAGGACATTGATCAGACCTTAGTCTTTAGGGTAGTGATAAACCTATTCCGTAACTACCTTATAATGCTAGAAACCTAGACTTCTTAGTATGTATAGTGGAACCTGACTACAACAACCTGACTAAACCAATACACTGTCCTATCTGACAAAATTATTTCTTGTTATTAACAGTCACGTTATCTGACCTGGGTATTACATAACACCGTCTTCAGTGACAACCTCTTCATACTTGCCTCAAGTTTTCTGATGACTTGTATCTATTTTCATGTATTGACATTTGAATTAAATGTACATGATTAAAAAAAAAAAAAACATTGTATCATGTAGTTTATCATTTCTTCATTTCAAGTATATGCCTCATTGTAATGGGAAAAAATCTTCTCATTGCGAAAGGAAACACTGTTCTACCATCTATGTGCAGTAGAACCTTGTTACTCCATACAGCATAGATTCCACATTATGCTATTTCCATGAAAATGAAAATGAACTTGGTGTAGAACTTTGTGGTCCAAGTAACATGAACATGTAACTGTTATGAGAAATACCCAGTATACAGTAATCAATAATGAAATAATTTATCTATACCTAGGTATGGTAAATCATTTTGAATTTCTTATTCATTAATTTTAACTTGGCTTCGGGTTTACATAATATTCATGTAGTTACTCTCTCCAACTGTACAAGATAGCTGGTTCTGCACTGCTTGGCATCAAGGGACATGTTTCCTAGTTCTGTCAAGTTTTCATACCAACTCATCCAAATTTGTGGTAGGTGGTCAGATGACACAGTGATTAACAAACTCGCCCGTCACCAAGGCAGCGGGGGTGGACATGAAAAGGTATGGGGTCACACGGTTGTGCTCCAGTTTCCTCCCTCCTGCATAAAGACACCAGCACTACCCAATAACTTACATTTCATGCATCCTTTCATAGCAGTAGGGTATGATTTCTCTGTATATTTTCTGGGCCAGATTAATGAATTTCTGTGTATTTTCTTGGCCAGATCAATGAACTTCTCTGTGTATTTTCTGGGCCAGATCAATGAACATCTCTGTGTATTTTCTGGGCCAGATAAATGAATGTCTCTGTGTATTTTCTGATCAAATTCATTTTTGGCACCAATACATTCTCATCTTCTCCATGAATGATGAATGAAGGTGTCATATGTTCATGTTAAGAAATACCAAATTTCCAGGTCATCTGTTGAGCTTTGCTCAAAATTCATCTATATTGTACTCTATATATTTCAAATATCTGATCATCAAGGTTCCACTGCATATAAAGGTTTTACAAAATAATTAACCTTTTACAAATTTTGAAATGATGTTAATATTTCAAAAGTATTTTTAAACAACATTTCTTAGAAAGAAATTCCATTTTTTTTTTTAGATGACACCTTTGTTATTACCGTGGTAACCTCAGACAAACCCTCGGCTGAGACTGACGCTAACGTCTTTATCGTAATAAACGGCACAAATAACATTTCAAGTGACAAATTTTGGTTAAGAAATGGGAACTTTGGACGTGGTCAGAGACACAAATTTTCTAAAAAGCTTTATGGAATTGACAGTCCTGTAAAGGACATTGAGATCGGACATGACTGTAGCGGACAGAAACCGACATGGCACCTACAGGAAGTTCAGGTGTACTGTGCCAGGACTGGCCTACAACAGATCTTCCCCGTGTATAGGTTGTTGTCCTCAGACAAGCCCAGCCTGGTCGTTAGTGAACAGCGATCTGTCCAGAAATTTATCCAGAGTGAAAATGGTAAGCTCCGTTTCTGTAGAGCCCAGTCCCTTTATTGAAAATATTATTAAGGTCAAGGTTTAGGTCCCCTCATTACTAAAATATTACTAAGGTTTAGGATTACGTCCCCTTATCAAAAATATTACTAAGGTCAAGAGTTAGGTCCCCTTACTAAAATTATTACTAAGGTCAAGAGTTAGGTCCCCTTACTAAAATTATTATTAAGGTCAAGAGTTAGGTCCCCTTATAAAAATATTATTAAGGTCAAGAGTTAGGTCCCCTGATTAAATACATAATTAAGGTAAGTTTAAACAATATTTTATTTACAAATATGCAGTACATAATATAAAATTATACAGAATGTAATGTTAGGGATCTGGCAACAAGAGTAGGCTCTTATATTAAGCCATCTCCCAACAATGAGAAGATTGCAGTATAACACAAATAGCTTAAATAACATCAATAATTATATAAATTCAAATGATATAGCTAATCAAACAACCAAGTATAAGGTTAAGACTTAGGTCCCCTTACTAAAGACATTATGAAGGTCAAGAGTTAGGTCCCAATTATCAAAAATATTACTAAGGTTTATGACTAGGTCCCCTTATTAAAAATATTAAAAAGTGTGTCCCCTGATTATGGTTACTGTAGACAGATTGTGATGTTGTATTTAGTGACAATCATACACAGTTGTGTCCCCTGATTATGGTTACTGTAGACAGATTGTGATGTTGTATTTAGTGACAATCATACACAGTTGTGTCCCCTGATTATGGTTACTGTAGACAGATTGTGATGTTATATTAGTGACAATCATACACAGTTGTGTCCCCTGATTAGACCTAAACCAACATATTCACAGAAAGATATATTGAAAGCTGGTTAGATATTTTGCAATAATATCTCCTTCATCCAAGAATGGTGTAAGATTTACTGATGGGCTATAAAATTGCTCTACTACCTCGAAAAAAACCGGAAGATCTTTTTCTGTGGCAGTGTGTTAATTAACATGAATTAAAGCAAGTGTGAAGTTAATTCCCTAGTGATGATTGCCTGTAGCTTACCTGCTGTGTATTTCTGCTTCAGTATCTCCGTTAGTACATGTTTATCTCTGTTAGTACATGTTGTCCTCGCCACTAAATAGTCCAGTCTATACATGGCCATTTGTTTACTAAGATTCTCACCATGCCTTTATGTACCTTTTCTGTCATTATTTTGTAAAAAAGAAAAAAATACCTATCCCAATCGTGCCCACTGTAGATTCACACTTATTGTATAGTGCATTCTCCCAGTTATGTGTGTAAACCCTTAGTATACCTGTCTGTAAACCCCAAGTATACCTGTCTGTAAACCCCAAGTATACCTGTCTGTAAACCTGTCTGTAAACCCTAAGTATACCTGTCTGTAAACTCTAAGTATACCTGTCTGTAAACCCCAAATATACCTGTCTGTAAATCCCAAGTATACCTGTCTGTAAACCCCAAGTATACCTGTCTGTAAACCCCAAGTATACCTGTCTGTAAACCCTAAGTATACCTGTCTGTAAACCCTAAGTATACCTGTCTGTAAACCCTTAGTATACCTGTCTGTAAATCCCAAGTATACCTGTCTGTAAACCCCAAGTATACCTGTCTGTAAACTGCAAGTATACCTGTCTGTAAACCCCAAGTATACCTGTCTGTAGGTACCCTTCAATGATGGTCCCTTCAGTAGCCTTTCATTTTAGTGTAATATTTGTTCTGTACTTTAAACTTGATCTTGTTTTCCCCCAATGTTATTTATGTTTATTGTAGACTCGGATCCCCCAATGTTATTTATGTTTATTGTAGACTTGGACTCCCCCAATGTTATTTATGTTTATTGTAGAGTCGGACTCCCCCAATGTTATTTATGTTTATTGTAGAGTCGGACTCCCCCAATGTTATTTATGTTTATTGTAGAGTCGGACTCCCCCAATGTTATTTATGTTTATTGTAGAGTCGGACTCCCCCAATGTTATTTATGTTTATTGTAGAGTCGGACTCCCCCAATGTTATTTATGTTTATTGTAGACTCGGATCCCCCAATGTTATTTATGTTTATTGTAGACTCGGATCCCCCAATGTTATTTATGTTTATTGTAGACTCGGACTCCCCCAATGTTATTTATGTTTATTGTAGATTCTGACAGTGATTCGGGAAGTGACGGTGACAGTGACTCTAGCAGTGACAGTGAGTCTGAACTGACAGAGGATGACAAGAAAAAATTAAAACAAGGTAAGTCCATCTTTCATCATTCAGACCTCCAGAGCTATTTTCTGACCTAGGGTTCTGATTTCTCATCAAAAATTAGCTTAGATTTTAGGTTTTCTAAAAATGCAGCAGCAGACACTGAGAAAAGGAAACTTTTATCGAAGTAATGGAAAGAGTTTGAGATTTTTTTAAGAAGAAGAAAACCAAGAAAACAAAATGTTTGTTTTTTGCATGAAATTATTTTAATTGTTTTATGAGAAATATATCTTCACAGAAATGGTATCATGGACAACATGAAAAGTATTCTTAACCCTTTCACCCCTAGGTAACTACCATACATTGATCTGGATGAGTCCATTATGGTCTACAGTGGTGAAAGGGTTAAACCGAAAAACAAAATGGTTCATAGAGTTTGAACAATTGACTATTACTGCGGAGGTCAATCAAACAATATAATAGTTAAAGGAATCAGAAATCTCATCAGATCTTTCACCCAATGCTTTAAACAGACCTCTGATCTGAATAAAATCTACTTTATAAACAGATGTAATACACACAGGGTTAGAATCGTTTTTTTCTAAGGAATTTTGGGTTTCTTTAGTGTTAGTAAGTTGCATTATTTACATTCCAGTCAAAAAATAAATAGAATGTGTTTAAAAACATAACAGGGTTACCTAGTATTTCAAACAGCATAGCAAAGTAAAAACAAACTTACATATATTTCTCTCCCAAATTATATTGTACTGAACATTCTTTTCTTTGAAAAAGGTGATTGAGGATGTAATTCATCCATTGAGAGTGGTCTCCCTTGATCTCCCATACAGCATCTACATTTTGTATAGTTATACAGTAACGCCCGGAGAACAGTCTGTTGACTATAACACTAGGGAAACAATTCAGTATCGCCAGGACGACATTCTGACAACAAACACAAACATTATTGCACCTTTTTACCTACACAATTAACAAACCAGTGTTATATGTTATAGATATTTGTCTAATTCCTCTCCAGCTTGATTGACAGATGATGAATTCAAGCGAGTTCATTTCATTGATTTAATTGTATGTAATTGAAAAATAATAGACAAAGCCTCTAGGTCTATATTAACAAATATTTAACACATAGTTTGTAGGAGTGTCAATAAGAGCATTATAAATATGTAAAACATAGTCTTATTGTGTTTCCTGTATCATAGATAGTTTCTTTGAAATATTCATCAATTAAAATGTTGAACTCCTTAATAGTTTGAGCATTAACAACAAGTACAGGTAGGTTGTTCCACACGTCTACTGCTCTAAATGTGGACGAGTTTCATAACAATGAGGCATAACAAACTAAATCATCTAACTGTCAATGCTACGACACCTGGTGTTTTTGTTAAATATACTTTCATTTGTGGGATAGGTTAGCACCTAGTTTATATTATAGGGATGGGTACCTTGGCTGATTCTGTCTGACCGTTATAGTGGCAACGAAGAAGGTGATCCAAATGACAATTTATACCAGGAAATTTCTGCGATTGTGAACTCCGCCACGTGGCCGCATTCCCACACTAATATATGCCTATATTCAGTTTATCTGCTGACAAGGAAATTTTAAATATTGAAATGTAAAGAATTCTGCTATTTTAATTACTAATTCTTCGTCCAAATTCTTGCCTACATCTAATCTGATAACTTAACCGTTAATTGTAAGATTGTAAACAGAATCTGCCATTTAGAGGAACATGTGTTGTATAGACCTTATATAACTAGGATTTCCTCAGTTGTTTTGATTTGTTGTTTTTTTTCCTCAGGTTCCACCGTCACCTCGGGACTTTGATAGGTGTCTCTCTATCTCTATACTATAATTTGCACAGTTTATCATTTTCTAATCTGTGTTCTATAACCTTAACCTTCATAATAGTTCAACCCTCATTGATTTGTTTTGTCCAGTTTACATATTTAACTCATTCACCCCTACAAGTCTAAACTGGACTTGCCCAGTCTTTGATCTGGTGAGGTTCACATGTGTCTTAGGGGTGAGTGGATTAATAAAGATAGGAATAGATTTCAAAGAAATTAATAAAATTTATCGTATTCTTATGTAGATACAATGTATATGTCTTTCTGAAACAAATTTCTTTTACCAGCAGAAATATTTCTGTTTTAATAGGAAAGAATTATTCTGTTTCTATCTCCATTGTCTTATCCTTATTTCTGATCATTTAGAAGTAGTACACTGCTGTTGCTACATCTCTGCGATTAGAAATCCTGCTACATTTCCTCTTTGTAGTTGGTCAATGTTGTTTATTTCATTGATATTGAATTATTGATGCTACTTCAGCAAGTTTGAATCAAAGTACTGAAAGTACTGGAAGTACTGGAAGCAAATAATCTTTTGACAGGACAAAGTACTGAGTGATTTTTATAGTAGTTTTTGACAGGACAAAGTACTGAATGACTTTTAAAGTAGTTTTTGACAGGACAAAGTACTGAATGACTTTTAAAGTAGTTTTTGACAGGACAAAGTACTGAATGACTTTCAATTGTTTTTGACAGGACAATTAAAGTACTCAAAATACTGAAAAGTAGAAGGTTTCAGCAGTAATTAAAACAAAATAAACAATAATTATCCACACTGTGTATGTACATGTTGTATTAAGAGTTATGACTGATGTAGATATTAAAAAGTAAACTTACTGCCATAGTATAACAATAATTTGTGTGTTGATGGAGTGAATTGTTTTTTTTCTCTTTGTCCCTTACTCTGTAAAGATATTACAAGTATTGTACCTTGTTATTAAGGCTTAAAGGTTTGGTTTACTTCATAGCACTTCTACCCCAGCACAGATAAATAGTAGTAAATCCAGATTGAGTAATCCAAACGTTATAGGGTTAGCATTTAAAGTTGTGAAAATTAACCCTCGTGTTGAAGTTTTTGCTAGTTTTTCAGGAACTGTTCTTGATTTCCCTTCTTTGAACTCATTCACTCCTGAAATTTTATAATAAACTATTCCAACCCTTGAATTGGGAGAGTTCAAATGTGTCTTCAGGGGTGAACGAGTAAATGTTTCTGCAATCTCTGAACACACCTGGCATTTTGTTCTCCCAATCTTCTAATCAGATCTGATTTTCTTGTCCCTCTAACAGTTACGGGATTTGTTTTTTACTAACATGCTTCCAGATTTTGATTTCTTTCATACTGATGATCATTCCCTCATCATAACAATATGTAAAAGATGATTTTTATATCCAGGGTAAATCAGTGAAAAAATTCAGTCTTGGCACAAGAATGGTCCAATGAAGGCAAAACTATATAAATTTCTTGATGATTATTTTGAGTTTATCTAATTGGCTGATAAGTATTGAGCTGATTTTTTTTTTCAAATTGGTACTAACATTTTACCATTGTTGAACTTCGTAATAATACCGTAACACACCTTGCTGTTTTCTCCACAGGCAAACTCGACCCTGCTGTTTTCATGCGAAGTCCCAATTTCTTCAACTAGATCGTAAAATCCTCACATCACATATTGCTTTATTTTGTAACAGTTTTTTTTAACTTTTATAAGTTTAGTTAATCTTAATCACTGTAGTTCTTTTAGAATGTATAGGGAACGGTGAACTGTACTGGACTAAGATGCATGCTGAAAAGTTGTTCTGTGATATTTTTACTCTTTGTTTAATAACTTGATAGTGAAAAATAATATAGTTGAATGCATTTCACTATCTAGGTGAATTAGAGAGAAACCTCGTTAAACCGCTTCCATTTGCTCAGTAATATTTCGGTGTTAGAAATCCTTTTTTTTACGTCGATGAAGGCGTTTAAAGACATTGTTAAGAAATATGGAAAAACGGTCCTCAATATACCGTTGGTGAGCAAGATGGCAAAAAACCAAGAGAGAGGCATTAATATAACATATCTCATACGCATGATTAGAGGATAGTTGAACTCATTTTGTTGTAAAATGCATGATTGGTGTTCATACTATATTGGTTTCTTACTTAGGTATCGTAGAAATCATCGGAGATATGATAAAAATCATATTTAACTTGGGTTCCTTTGTAATTCAGGAATTATTGGAAATTTATCATGAAACTCTACATGTAAATAGAGTTGAAGGAAGCAGAATCATATTTATTGAATATATAATGATATATTTATTGAAATAATGAATATGAAGAATAAGGACCCATGTCAAACCATCATAAAGTTTTATCTGTATTAATGGAAAAATAGAATTTAAAAAAAAAAAATCATAATTTCAGTATCTCTCTCACCAGTGTCACCTATATGTGTAGTGGCATCGGGGGGGGGGGAAACAGGAAATCAGCATTTAGTTATAGTCATTTTCATCTCATTGATATGTATCTGTCTGATTGAATAGCATGAATATACATAGTTAGGAGGTGAAGGTTTTTAGTTTCTTACCAAGATCCTTAACAATTCAATTTCATTTCATCAGTTATCAACATCATAACTACAACCCACCAAGACTTGTCAACAAATGCTCATACAACTAAAAGAATATGTTTTTCTCCTTCTAATATCAGACACTCTAATTCTTATATAGTTCCTACCTTGCATGGTCCGTGTTTATGTGATTCAGGAATTATTCCTGTTTGAATGGAGCTACCTTCTAAAGGGAGCTCACTCTTATCACTATTTTAAAGGGAGATCACTCTTATCACTATTTTAAAGGGAGATCACTCTTATCACTATTTTAAAGGGAACTCATTCTTATCATTATTTTAAAGGGAGATCACTCTTATCACTATTTTAAAGGGAACTCACTCTTATCATTATTTCCAAAGGAAGCTCACTCTTACTACTAACCTTTTGATGAGTTCATTCTCACTAAAACCTAGCTCACTTATCACCCTCACTAACTGTAAGCTAACTTTCACTAACTTCTAAAGTGGCTTTCACTCACTGGTTCATTTCTGTCAAACTGTGCAAATCTCAAGCAAAAAAAATCTCACAAATGTCACAAATAGTAAGCCTCACAATCGGATCAAGGGAAGGCACTCCATGGATGAAATACAGAAATAGATCTAAAGGTATATCTATTGTGTTTTAGGAAATCAGATATTAAATTAAAACATATACAGTCATTCTCACTCATCCAGTTACCTTCAGACCAATTAAGCTAAAATTGTAAATCTGTTCTTCAAGACACTTAACTCATTCACCCCTGAAATTTCATAATGAACTATACCAACCTTTGAATTGGAAGAGTTCAAATGTGTCTTCAGGGGTGAATGAGTTAAACTGTAAATCTGTCCCCCAACCCCCACAAAAATCAGAAATTTGTGAAAATATGGCTCTGGATCAATGGGTTTTGACTATTTGACTATATGTCGTTACAGAGACTGGATTAAAATTTGCTTCAGACTTCGCTTTTTAAATTAGATTAAATATATATGTAAGTGTATCAGTGAAAATTGAACTGACCTCAATATGTTTAATGTGTGTACAACTATGTATAGAGTTGTTATATTAGTAAGAGGCATTAGAACTACCTGTAATTCATGAAACAATCATAATTTGGAGGGAGATTTAAACAAAATTCATTACATGTCTATCATGTTTAGGTCTAATCATAGCTCCTTTCATTAACAGAGCCCGTAAAGCAAGACCTTCCTCCAAAAGCCAGCTTTCCTCTAACAGACAGTGATGCCCCCCATGTTGTCAGCGAGAGCGATGGCAACAAGTTTAACGTGTTTGGCAGTGGGACCGACACAGACAACATGCATGGTGGTAGGTACTGTTCTTGTCAACTCTCCCTATTTACGAGGGAGACTCCCGATTTTGGACCCTTAAATTTAGTATTTTCAAACAGTGAATTAGCTAAACTATTCCTATATTTTGAGATCTAATGATTTCATCTGAAAGAACAGCTCGAAATATGTCATTTTAAAGGGTTATTTTGTCTCTAGGGGATGTATACACACATTTATGTACATTTTTGTAAAGGCAGAATCTCCCCCATTGGGAATTTCAAAAAGTTGGCAAGTACGAAATTGTTAGGAAAAAAAGGGTTTGTCATGTAACCACCTTTAGATACTGTTTCACAAAATATTTCTTTTTATATTTATAAAGTTTAAAACATATTGATGAAGCTTGATAGATATGAGTGTTCCGTAATGAGTTTTGTTTCTCTATATTCATCCAGGGAAAGATGAGTTACTAGTATTAATGTTTGGAGGACATGTTAGATCACAATGTGAACTGATGCTTCAGTAAAATATAACTGTACAATCACAATAGTGAAATAACTATTTTGGCCTTCAACCCGAGCTCAATGAACTAAAATATAATTTACAATCAAGTTATTCTATCATAAATGATGTCCAATTAAAAGTTAATTGACAGTTATTTTTTTATTCTAGGTAATGATCCTGATAGTGTGACAGCCGCAGGACCAATCAAATCTGCATACCTGTTGAAAATCGGTGTAAAACCGGGACAGCCACTAGAGGGCAGCATACTGCCTAAAGTTGCCGGGGAAACAGACATAGAACTAAGTGCTATAGCCCTGACAACCGAACAGGTACTTAACAGTTTAATGGTGTAATACCACTCAGGACAAGATGGAAATCCTGTCACGTTGAAAGTTTAATGTAGAAAATGAGAAAGCAGAAGCATAAAATCATTTAGCAAAAAACGTGTTTGTATCTGGAAGGGATTCATTATCTTTTCAGTGATCTTGTCATATTTTATCGATGATAAGCCCATGGGGTCTGTGCATGAAAATATATCAAAAGTTAGGGGCATTATTGTGTTTTACCGGTAATAAGCCGGCAACATCGTGGTTCAACATTTCAGCTCCAGATATCACAGTTTACCAAATCGCAACTGGTAGTAGAAATGTAAAAATATGGTATGTTAATGTTACATTTCATAAAATGTGTCTTTACATATTGTAGAGAGTCAAACAATTTAAAACTATATGTAGAATAGGATAATATGGAATATTGAATAACTTCATTTTCATGTACGAAGTGTTAGTTTAGCATTTATGTAATAGATATGCTAACTTACATAGTAGAGAATTCGTAACTTTGA
The DNA here is from genome assembly GCF_002113885.1 of Mizuhopecten yessoensis. NCBI lineage: Eukaryota > Metazoa > Mollusca > Bivalvia > Pectinida > Pectinidae > Mizuhopecten > Mizuhopecten yessoensis. The sequence continues at coordinate 800,125 of NW_018408028.1, forward strand.
GATTACTAGGATTAGTGACTGTATTGGTACAATAATCTTAAACTCAAAGTGATGGGGTGGGCTTATAACAGGACAATGAGTTTACATTACTGTCGTGCTGAGATAAACTGTTCATTGTTTTATGAATTTGTATTATTATGACATGCTTTACAGCCTCTCAACACAGATTATTTAATTATGGCCAGTGAATGGTCTTTTGCTGAAAAAACCCAGTGAAATCTTGATGAAATTAGAGTATAAAATAAAGGTTTAAATGAAACTGAAGAATGTAAAACTCAGCGATTACAAAACCTTGTTTACATTGACAGGTGAAGGAACTGGGTACCTACATTGAGAAATCAAAAAACATCAAGTCCGTTTGTCTGAGGAATTGTGGGATTGATGATGACAAGTTTGACAAGATAGTAGACAGTATTGAAAGTACAGAATCGGACATTAAGGTAGGTTCTTTTTCTGTAATGCAGCCTTTGATGTCAAAGCCAGCTCACTTTCATAGCATGGACTTTGAAATAAAGTTAACATATGTATAATTCAACAGAGTCATTTGGAACTTTTATCACAAGATTAGCCTTCAAAGGTTTCTTCCTTATTAGCTTTTCTCCTGTCTACTTGTATAAAGAACATTATAGGTCATGTGATGCAGTCGTGTACAAGTTTTCTGAAAATATTTATACTTCCTTATTTTATAATACATGTATTTAAAATTTTGTAACTGAGTGTTTTGGAGAATAGAATGCTGAATTTAGCAATTAAAGAATAAACGAAAAACAGTTTAGGTAAGATATTAAAACGTTTGTAATCTACATGGATACCAACTTTTTGTACCTCGCTGAACCATTTTGTCAGAATGTAATTATCAAAACATACTAACTGGCCTATTGTTATACCAGATGCTGAACTTGAACCTGAACAAGCTGGGAGACTCTGCTGCTGCTGATATAGCGGACATGTTGGGCGAGAAATCCTCTGTAGAGATATTACTGTAAGTTACTACTAGTAATGTAAACCTTTTGTCTATAACAGTTTATCTTCTGTAGAGATATTACTGTAAGTCATCCTTACTCCTAACAATCTAAACCTTCTCTCTATAACAATTTATCTTCTGTAGAGATATTACTGTAATTCATCTTTACTTCTAGTAATCTAAACCTTATCTCTATAACAGTTTATCTTGTGTAGAGATATTACTGTAATTCATCTTTACTTCTAGTAATCTAAACCTCCTCTCTATAACAGTTTATCTTCTGTAGAGATATTACTGTAATTCATCTTTACTTCTAGTAATCTAAACCTCCTCTCTATAACAGTTTATCTTCTGGAGAGATATTACTGTAAGTCATACTTGCTTCTAGTAATCTAAACCTCCTCTCTATAACAGTTTATCTTGTGTAGAGATATTACTGTAATTCATCTTTACTTCTAGTAATCTAAACATTCTCTCTATAACAGTTTATCTTGTGTAGAGATATTACTGTAATTCATCTTTACTTCTAGTAATCTAAACATTCTCTCTATAACAGTTTATCTTCTGGAGAGATATTACTGTAAGTCATTCTTACTTCTAGTAATCTAATCCTTCTCTCTATAACAGTTTATCTTCCGTAGAGATATTACTGTAAGTTACTACTAGTAATGTAAACCTTCTCTCTATAACAGTTTATCTTCTGTAGGAATATTACGTTAAGTCATCCTTACTTCTAGTAATCTAAACCTTCTCTCTATAACAGTTTATCTTCTGTAGAGATATCACTGTAAGTCATCCTTACTACTAGTAACCTAAACCTTCTCTCTATAACAGTTTATCTTCTGTAGGAATATTACTGTAAGTCATCCTTACTTCTAGTAATGTAAACCTTCTCTCTATAACAATTTATCTTCTGTAGGAATATTACTGTAAGTCATCCTTACTTCTAGTAATGTAAACCTTCTCTCTATAACAGTTTATCTTCTGTAGAGATATTACTGTAAGTCATCCTTGCTTCTAGTAATCTAAACCTTCTCTCTATAAAAGTTTATCTTTATAATACTGTACCACTATATATATATATGTCTTTATATTTATGTTTGTATCATATATCTATGAATGCCATGAGCTGATCGTTTATGTCATCATTATTATGACGTCATAACTGCTACGTTAGATACTACTGCCCCCCCCCCCCCCCCCCCCTATTGATTGATCAAGTATATATGATAAATACATCATTAAAACTAAATGCTGAATATTGATCACTGTAATTTAATTTTCCACAAGACAGACATACTCCAAAATGATAAATATAAGCATCATGGCATATTTCATGTTTGATTTACCTTTGTCCAGTTGGCATTCATATTGCATATGAATGCTGACTGAAAACAGCCCTTTATTTAAATGATGCTGTAACACTATATGATTTTAATTCTGCTGATATTGATTCATTTAAAAATAAGGGAATATTAGCAAGTATGGATAATCCATAATTGTTTGTTTTGCAGTATCCATGGTAACCCACTAGGCGACAAGGGAGTGAAGAATTTAGTTATGGGCATCCTCGACATAGGCGATAGTGATGACGATGACAAAGGCGAGGTCAATCTACGAGAGCTGGACCTTGGCGACACCAACATGGGGGACAGTGGCATGAGTAGGGTCGCAATCTTCCTGGAAAAGAACACCACTCTGAAAACACTGAATCTCAATGGCAACAAAGCTGTCACTGTGGAGGGATGGCAGAGACTTGGAAAGGCTCTCAAGAAAAATAAAACCCTACATACACTGTCATTAGATTTCAACAATATTGGTGATGAAGGAATTGCTGCTGTTGTCGAGGGGCTCCGGACAAATGTCACTCTGCAGACACTGGAGCTCGAGGATGTTGGAATCACCAAAAAGGGCGGGAAAATGTTGAGAGACCTTGTAAAAGATAATCCAACTATTTTAGAGGTCACCATTTTTCCAGGAAATGATATTCCTGACGATATCCGTGATGATATTAAAACATTCCTTGGTTTGAGTAACGAGGCTCACAAAAAGAGGCAGCAGATGGCCTCATAGAATGACAAAAAAATTAAACCCTGTTGCTATGGTGATGAACATTTTACTTTTAGTATTCTAGGCTAATACATTAGTGCCTTTTAGGGGTTGTATAGTCGATGACATTTGAGAAATTGAATTCCTAACATTCCTTTATTTTAAACCTTGTTTACGTTTCATTGTGTGCCATTAGTCCAAGCTGTTAGTCAAGTTTATCATTTTTTTCCTTTTTTGTAACAAGTGAACAAAATGTTAGGCTTAGACAAGAAAAGAAAATTACTTTTATTCAATATTGTTACCTTCATACACAAGCTTAGCTGATACTTATGCAAAAACTGAAATTGTGCTAGTTACAATTTCAGGTCGAGATCTTGAATTTTTTTTTCTTTATATTTGTGATTATTGTGTTATTCATACTTATATATATATATGCATCAATTTTCCAATTCTTCCGTCCGTGTACTTTATAAACACAAACACTGATATTCAGGTAAGCCTCATTAATCTAGCCCCCTTGCTGGCTAAATTGGCTAGATTGTCAAAGAATTAAATACTGGGACACAAAGAGATACAAATCCCTCCCAAACAGTAATGGGATAGTGGGACAACTGGATGAGTGGGGGTTACAAAGTGGGACAACTGGATGAGTGGGGGTCGAAAAGTGGGACAACTGGATGAGTGGGGGTTGAAAAGTGGGACAACTGGATGAGTGGGAGTCGAAAAGTCGGACAACTGGATGAGTGGGACAACTGTGTTACATGACAAGCGATGGTTGGGTTAACGAGGTTGGAGTGCAAATTTACTTAGTTTGTATTTTGATTGTTGATCTGTGATAACTTTCCTACCACAAACATTTATGTGTATACAAATTATATCTTTTGATATACAAATCATTCTTTAAATTTTATAGCACTGTATCAAGACTTGATTCCCGGGAAATATCCGTCCTTTTTCTATGTTTTAGTCTCTACAACTAATAATTCATACATTATCAGCAAACTGAAATTTTACTAGGAAAATTTATTTCAGAATAATGAAATTGTTATAATATACTTGTATATTGACAAAATCAAATGTATATATTGTATTGTACATAGTTATGTTTACCTAGCATGGCCTTTGAGATGTGAAACTGGATTTTAGTCATTTTTTATCCCTTTTGTACAGTAATATATACTGTGTTATAATTGACTTTATTGGTGAATACTGCCTGTCAGATTTTTGTAATTAATGATGTAAATAGTTTGGAGGAGGGCTCACATTATATTTTTGTCTTTGATATATATATAGAGAATGTGAGGAGGGTTAATTACAGGTGGGATTATGTCTAGATTGATAAGGACCAAGTTTCTTGAGGTATGTAATAGATTAGTACCATATTTATCTGGCAATAAGCCCAGGCCCGCCCTTATCTAAATGCCAACAAAGACTATTTTATTATTCTGTAATAAGCCCACCACCTTACTACACGTCCCAGATTATGTGTCGGTCTCCTGGGCCTCTTGCTGGATAAATATGGTAATATCTTACTGAAGAGTGAATGTATGTAACAACCACTATTAAGATTTGATAGATAAAATGTAGCGGACTTCAGCTTGGGAACTATTTTTGACATGTATTATGTAATTTTGCCTGATGTGTTGTAGCCTTAATTACTTAGCTGTGTATAAGTGCCGAGCGTTGTCGAGGATTTTAGTAGTCAGAGACTGCTGTTTAATTATATTCTACAAAAAAACATGTGTTAAAGAATACCCTATTTTATCTTTGGTCAGGTAAAATATTAACTCATTCTTGAGCTCGTTCACCTTCAATGCATGAAGTGCTTATTTTCAGAGGGAAACTTTCAAATATTGACATTGTATATACAGCCTGTAAGGGCTGGGTAAATCGCCCAGTATGGACTATCAAAAATATGGTAACAGAATTTTATAAAATAAAAAAATGTATTTCTAATACAATGTATAAGAATTCAGAAATTTGGTTCTTTAGATCATTACATTTGATAGGATTTTGTTATCAACATGAAAGCTGCATGAACTAAGATATGGGTTTAACAGGTTTTTTGTTGGTATGATAGAGGCGTTAATTTAGACAAGCTTTTGTTTTATTAACTTTGATAGACTTTACCTATAAATAGGCTCTCATCTATACATCTTATTCAATCATCATCATAAAGCTTTAGTTAGAAATACACACAGGAGCTTTACAGTGTTGCTGCCTTTCTCGTCACTTAGCTTGCAAGTGCTGCTGTAATTATACATTAGCACTGATATCAAGGAGAATGAGGTAGTTGAATTGCCGGACACCGATATATTTATAATTTGTAATGTATCTTTAATCTTCAGTTTAATACAGGAAGTCCCAACATTTCTCCTTGGTGTATTTATAATACATTGTTAGTTAGGTTTATTTCATTTCTGAATTATTTTCATTTAAAATTATTTTTTACTACATGTATTGGGAAATTGTCATTTGCAAATGTGCTGTTATTTTTTTACTTCTTTTATCACTTTTTATACAGTGCACATTTATTCAAACTCTGGACTTATTCTCTCAACAACACCTGGAGGCAAGTTTCAGCGTTGCCTTAAGCAGTAGATATATTTACTAAAGGTAATAATGCAGATACTAAACTCCCACTGTGATAAAAAGATTGAATTGCTCAATTTAATTGTTGTCAAGTATCTTGTATGACTCCTGATCAACAATGCAACTTATTGCCACCCTGATGAGGATACAGGGAGATAACTATCACCAAGGGAGGTAACTGAAGATATTTACTCTAGATTTTAATGAAGTGATAGCACCATAGAATAATTAAGAAATCCAAGTATTCAATTATATTTTCCCTGTTAATGAGCATCCATCTGTGTATTAGTTTATAGCTATATTTAAGTCCAAATCAAACTGTGATAGATACCCGTAATAATGTATTTGTTGAATGGCTTGCATTGTTGTGTAATGTAAATCCACGTACGATAATGATTTTTGTAAAACTGACTCCACACTTTGTCCTTTCATTAGCAGAGCAGCACAAAATTATTTGAAAGAATTTTATTGTTTCAAATTTTAAATATTCATCAGATAACTTCTTTTTGAACATTATTTCCAGCAAAAAATAATCCAATACATACAGATTTTATTTTGACAAGTCCACAACAAAATTTTGTTTACTATTACTTTGCAAATTGCATCAAGGCTAAACAAATTAAGGATATGATGGTTATCTTGTGTGGAGTAAGTTTGACTAACACTGCGTCACTAGTGCTGTTTGGTGTGGTCTAACACTACAGTTAGAGTAGAACCTGCCAGGATAACTTAGATTACATCGCCACATTTCTCAATAAAGCTGTAATGTAGAAATCGTCTTTGTTTTATTTTTGTGGCAAACGTTTGATCGGGAAGAATTATCTGTCCAGGTGCAATCTTTGGGATGAATGATCACTAGAGAGGAGGAAGAATCGTGATCAGAGGGTTTAAGTGGGAGGACACTGGAGTACTGTACAATAGAGACAATCTGTGTGGTCGGGCAGGTGACCTATACTATCTCAGGTCCAATCAGGTTATCAAACTTCAGCTGTTTTGGTGAAAGACGAGTACAGTATCCAAGGATCCACCCGACCTGTACCTGGACTACCTATATTGAATCTACAATGCATAAGAATCAAACTTCTATCGCACTCGCCTTTCACCAAGGCTGCCAGGGTTCAAATCCCCGATCAGTTTTGAAAAGGTTTGGGGTCACCTGTCTGACCACGTGGGTTTTCTCTGGGTACTCCGGTTTCCTCCCACATTAAAACCATCACACACTAACATCCGGGCCAACAAGAGTGATTTAAATAAGTTGAATTATTTGTTTTATAATAAATGAAGTTTATATACAATGCAGAACACAGTGAAGTTTATATACAATGCAGAACACAGCCCAACACACAAGACAAAACAACAATTTGGTGTAGATACTCTTTACTGGTTATCAATCAGGATAACATCAATGTGTTGATTTGAGGTTAAAATCTTGTATCACAAAGCATTCATTCGTACAGCCACATCAAGCCGGGGTGGTCAACCATTTGTACAGCCGCGGTCTTGATATGGTCAAACTAATCTACATCTGATGTGTAATGAGAGGTGAAGGCCAATCTTTTGTTACAATGACACTCTACTATAGAGAAACCTGTCTAAACTGAACATGGACTCTCACAACTATATCCATTGCTGCGTTGACTAACAAGAGTTATGCCCCCTACCTCGCTCAACTATGTTCAACGGAGGTGACACCAAACTGAACACTAGGGCCCCTTTGCCCGTTTTTAAATGCAACATTTTTGAGTATAAATCCTGGCAGACCTGCAGCAGTTTCTCCATGCCTCCCGAGGTGTTATCAAGGTCTTGCCTAAAGCAGCAACAGATGACTAGTTCCTACTGTATTTCTATGGTATACACAGTCCAATACATTCCATGACTACTCAGTTTAGACAGGCCTTGTATCTGTTTATAAAGTTGCCATATCAAATGGTCTTTATTTCTACTTTCTAATATTAAGGTGTTAAATTATTATACCTCAGAAGTATTGCACAATTTGATGTTTTAATATCATAAATAATGCACCTCAGAAACACAGCATAACTTATCAAAAGTTCTAGTTTCACCGACAGAGAAAAAATCTCTAGTGAAACCTACTTTGATATTTGCTGGTTTAGAATATATCTGTCTCTGCTCACATGATAACAAGATGTCCAAATCACATCATATAATGTCGCATTTGAGACAGAAAGATTCTGAAAACCTTAGCCAATCCTCTATTGCCACTACTTCCATTCTCAGCATGCACCAGAAATATATTAATAAAGGAAAAAACATAATCATAATATTATATAATGGGCTAATGTTTGTTATCATGTCCAGTTATGACCCGAATTGATACGGACTCAGACGAAGGCAGAACTTTCCTGTAACTCTTGGACCTTCATACAAATAAGAATAGAATATCTCATAGAGTGAAACTTCCCATAAATGCAAATATGTTTATCTCATGACCTTGGACATTGTGATATAAAGTACCAAAATTTATAACTCTTAACCTTTTGTAGATATCACCTACGGCTACAGAATTTAAGGTGTTGGAACAGTGAGCTTAAAAGGTCAAACTCGACCAATCAAAATACTGTAAAAGGTCAAACTTGACCAATCAAAATACTGTAAAAGGTCAAACTCATCCAATGAATATACTCTAAAAGGTCAAACCAGACCAATAGAAATATCCTTAACTCATTCACTCCTGAAATGCCATAATGCACTATTCCAACCTTTGAATTAGAAGAGTTCAAATTTGTTCTAAGGGGTGAATAGGTTAAACATTGTCAACATCTTCATTTGGTCCCTTGAATCACTGATTACAGGAATCATAGATAATAACGGGAATTGTAAATTAGTTTCGAGTAGATTTCCAAACATTTGTTCACACAGATTAACGGAGTCTATCATTCTTTTGTGATGTGACTAAGATAACTTCGCCTACAGGGAAGAATTTTATGGTCAACATGAACACTTGGCCAAGTTTTACACCTCAATGATCTTCTGTTACAGGTAAATGGTTAATTACTTTTCTCCCTGCCCATAACCTATATGTACTGATCATACCTATACCAAACTTGGCAGCATTCAACATGGTGAGGGAGTCCCTGTAATATCAGTACCAAGCTCTATAGTCCTAGTTTATAGTTTCCCCTTCAGAAAACGCAAATGAACCTGAGAAATGTTGAAGAGTTATATTTTCCAAACACACACGCGTTATGTTACTGATGATTCTGTTAGAAAGGTTATTCTCAAGGAGATACATTTTACCATTATTTCCCATATAATACACACTCTATTTTTTTTTTTTGGCATTTAAACTAAAAACACTTAAGATTGAAAAACGTTACACATTTCATAACAGAAATAATTTCCTCCATTACATTTTTCTCTCACAAATGTTAAATAAAGTGCTGTTATCTTTTGACAGTGGAAAAATTAGTATCATAAAAAACTGGACTACAAATCACCCAAACCTCAAACATCAATGACTCATAAATTGTACAGAGATTTCAATCGTAACTGTCTAAAATTCTGGCATCAATGTATAAAAAAGTACACGCATGTAATTAACTTTTACATTGTATACAAAGTATTTACTATAAATATTTATATTGTATACAATGTACAAAGTATGTACTTAATACTTACATTGTATAAAATGTATGTATTCCATATTTATTTTGCATACAAAGTATATGCTCCTATTTACGTTGTATATAACGGATGTACTTAATATTTACATTGTAAATAAAACGAATATATTTTAATTTCATTTTGTATATAATGTGTATTTAATATTTACAAAAGTTTAATATATTGCACATACACAAGTTAAAGTAGGACTCGGCTGTAAAGTGTTGACACTATATACTTATCAACAGGAGAAACAGGTATTTATGTCGTCAGCCATATACGATAAGCAATGTATACAAAGTTGTGTAAAATGTTAATACATAAATAAACCATATCTAAATGAGTGCTTTTATATCAGCCATTCAATTCTAGCTTTAACAATGTGTGATATTTACAAACTTCACAATAACTAGCAATCTGTGAAGGATTTTGTTATGCATATTCACAATGATTCAAACCTGGAAAGTGATCCTTTCATTTTAGTTACTGTATATATACCAGTTAATATTTGTCCTTTATCAGTAAAATACTTATTCCTACAGTATTAGATTTTGAAAAAATACTGTGAATACAATAAGCGGTGTTTTGAATATTTACAGTAGAATTACTGTCAGTAAGCAGTGTGTACTATTATAAAGCTTTGTGATAAATTTGCCCTCATTATGGAGGCTGAAAGGGCGGTAAATATTGTCTGGTACATGTATTCAGATACTAACATTCATCAACGACTCGTATCCATATATAACACAGGTAACACAGTACCGATAAACTTGCTAACACAGGTAACACCGTACCGGTAAACTTGCTAACACAGGTAACACTGTTCCGGTAAACTTGCTACCACAGGCAACACCATACCGTTAAACCTGCTAACACAGGCAAGATCATACCGATAAACTTGCTAACACAGGCAAAACCATACCGGTAAACATGCTAACACAGGCAACATCATACCGGTAAACCTGCTAAAACAGGTAACACTGTACCGATAAACTTGCTAACACAAGCAACATCATAGCGATAAACTTGCTAACACAAGCAACATCATAGCGATAAACTTGCTAACACAGGTAACGCCATACCGGTAAACCTACCTGCTAACACAGGAAACACCATACCGGTAAATCTGCTAACACAGGCAAAACCATACCGGTAAACCTGCTCACACAGGTAACACCACACCGGTAAACCTGCTAAAACAGGTAACACTGTACCGCTAAACTTGCTAACACAGGAAACACTGTACCGGTAAACTTGCTAACACAGGTAACATCATACCGATAAACTTGCTAACACAGGTAACACCGTACCGGTAAACCCAGCTGCTAACACAGGCAACACCATACCGGTAAACCTGCTAACACAGGTAACACCGTACCGGTAAACCTGCAAGTCCATATGCTTGGACTCTTCTAACAATTCAAAAACACAAAAATATAAATGGTCACTAATCTTTAAATGTACATGCAACTAGAAAGCCATACCCTAATTATAAATGTCTAATTCAAGCTGTTCAGACTATGAGAACCTGAAGTAACAAGGTTACAGTTAAATTCATACATACTAGAACCTATTATGTACAGCTGTATTATAATCAACAGTTTACTCATATATCATTTCATATCCAACATATATATATATATATATATATAACAGTGTATCTTATTTAAAACCGTATACAAAGCTTGTTTCGTATCTATGTACATAATGAATGTGTAAGTAGATTGATGTACCTATGATATATGTACATACTGCATAATAACATATTTCTATGTGTATAACAATGCAAAAATCAGGTAAATATTCAATATTCATTTACAACATATCGTATAATCCTTCAGCATTCATGTTAATCTCTAACCAAAGCCATCCTACCTAACATCCACTTGCCCTCTGTTAAAGCCAACATTACTGTTAATCTCTAACCAAAGCCATCCTACCTAACATCCACTTGCCCTCTGTTAAAGCCAACATTACTGTTAATCTCTAACCAAAGCCATCCTACCTAACATCCACTTGCCCTCTGTTAAAGCCAACATTACTGTTAATCTCTAACCAAAGCCATCCTACCTAACATCCACTTGCCCTCTGTTAAAGCCAACATTACTGTTAATCTCTAACCAAAGCCATCCTACCTAACATCCACTTGCCCTCTGTTAAAGCCAACATTACTGTTAATCTCTAACCAAAGCCATCCTACCTAACATCCACTTGCCCTCTGTTAAAGCCAACATTACTGTTAATCTCTAACCAAAGCCATCCTACCTAACATCCACTTGCCCTCTGTTAAAGCCAACATTACTGTTAATCTCTAACCAAAGCCATCCTACCTAACATCCACTTGCCCACTGTTAAAGCCTAGATTCTTGATAAAACTACAATGTTACCTGCATTTTTATTTCAGCCTTCTTCTTTTTACCATATATGCAATCTCATTATGCTAAAAACTTAAATTCTGCGCTGTCATTGTGTGTTAAAAATGATGGCTGAGAAATTGGAAAAGTTCACAACAATTTACAGTCACTTTCACTTTGAATGCAACAAATGTAACTTTTTTTATTTAATTTAAAAGCCTTTACAAATTCACAGAGAAAAAAAAGACAGGTAAAACGCCCAATTTAATCTTTGTCAAGATTCCTAGCTCCAGATTTGATTGACATAATATACATGTAAGTGAGTTAAAGGAAAGACAACTCTTGGTAGGGATTTTTTTTTTATGTATTACATATGTAATCAATATGTTGTATACCTATATGATTTATGTAACTAGTAGTTTTTATGTAATGGTATATATATGTATGTAAAACACATGTTAATTTATACTTTATATACTGGTTTAATATCTTATCACAATCAGATAAGATTCATTAAAATTGAGACAATTCTCCTAGAAAACAAAATTGCCAAAATAGATTACAATGAGACAATGAAATTGTAATAAAACACTTAAAGAGGAATTTTAACCTTTGAAGTGGATTTTGAATAACAGTATAACAACACAAACATCTCCATTCTCTACTTCGTATTTCATAAGTAAACTATCTTCGATGCTATGAACATTATTTTTCTGTATCAGCACTTACAGCTCATCTCCTAGGTAACCATAACATGAATCACGAAGAGTTCGGCAGACAGGAAACAGTCAAACATCTGTCAGGATCCTAAGTATAATTCAGGCATGTTCAATGCATTATCAACACTAGAAATGTTCGTAAGATTATTCATGTATTGCTATACTTGTTTATAGCTCTGTACACCTGCTCCTACAAAATAACACTAACAAAAGGGACTATCTTAAGGGAGGGGCCCTCAGCAAACCGCTGGAATAACTCGTAAGTCAGTACTAATCTGGAAATCAGAAAAATATATTTCCATTTACTTTTTGATTTTTCAGTGTGCCTTTGTATCTGTTTTGCATAGCACATTTAACTCCAAATAAAACATTTTCAATTTTTGGCGTTTATACCAGATTATTATACAAATGATGCAGTTTTAATTCCCCCCAGTCTGAGGCTTTATAAGTTAGTATGAACCAAACATTCAACAATAATGCAACAGTATTTCTGAAAGTAATGATGATTCCATATTTTTATTTTCTTGGGGGGGGGGGCCCAGCATATTAAACAATACTCAACAATGGGTATAAATATTTTATGGTATTCAACAAACTTTTACTGTAAATATTGATTTTCAACAGTAAACTATCTAAAATTTATAACAAGTTTTCGAACAATGATAAACTTTTAAAGTGAAAAGTATGAAATACAACACAGAATATATTGCATGTACATAGAATAAACCTCGTTTTACCTTCACCATTTGACAAGTTGTTCAGCAGAATGTTGGCATGTTGTAATGAAAAGTGTTCAATAAAAAAAGTGTTTCAATATTTGGCTTATTGCAGAATACCTACACTGTGTACATTAATGATGGGTAGCTCTAAAGCACAGTATAAACAAACCTTTAACTCATTCACCACTGAAATTTCATAATGTACTATTCCAACCTTCAGGGGTGAATGAGTTAATGATCATGTTTGTTAATGACAAGACAAACAATTTATCATTTTACGGACAATTACGTTAGTGGAAGACAACTTAACATTTATTTTTCATTTGACATATGTGGATCAACTGCCTGTACTTTTCGTATAATTTGTTTTTAGAAATAAACGTTTCCAGTAATGGCTGTATAATGAAACAGATTAACAACTATCACACAACAAAAAGCCGGACTGATAACATTCAGATCTGTAACCGCTGGCAATGTCCCTTGAACCTCTAATTCTAAAACATTTAATGTTTATCAAAGTTATCTTACTTTGTAGGTTTGCTAGGTTTAGTTATAAACAAATACTGCAGATGATGAAATCAACACTAGGTTAAGTTATAAACAATACTGCAGATGATGAAATCAACACCTAGGATAAGTTATTAACAAATACTGCAGATGACGAAATCAACACCTAGGTTAAGTTATAAACAAATACTGCAGATGATGAAATCAACACTAGGTTAAGTTATAAATAAATAATGCAGATGATGAAATCAACACTAGGTTAAGTTATAAACAAATACTGCAGATGATGAAATCAACACCTAGGTTAAGTTATTAACAAGTACTGCAGATGATGAAATCTACACTAGGTTAAGTTATTAACAAGTACTGCAGATGATGAAATCTACACTAGGTTAAGTTATTAACAAATACTGGAGATGATGAAATCAATACTAGGTTAAGTTATAAACAATACTGCAGATGATGAAATCAACACTTAGGTTAAGTTATAAACAATACTGCAGATGATGAAATGAACAATCTCAATTTAATTCTATAAATATGGTCATTAGTGATTTTAGGAAATTTGGCTATAGGGCTTTAATTGCATGCATACATTTTATATAGAGGTAAATATATTGTAGTCGAAACAGAAACCAATAATGCTGATTTCCTGAGGACAAACCTACTCCTGTTTCCTGTACAGGATAATCTCAGATACCAAGAAATCAATGGTTACAATAAACATTAAGTTAACATAAGGTTGGCGCATGTCATAAATCTCATTATAAACAAAACATTATACAAAGTGGAATTACATCAGAATCCACAGTATACATAAAACAGGTGTATCTATCTACATTTAAGGATACATGCTACCGACCTCTGACATGAATCTCCAGGACAGAAGAGTTCCAAAATAAGAAACTTGTGTAGATATATTTTATGAATGTTAAGTTGTGTAGATATCTTTTATGAATGGTAAGTTGTGTAGATATCTTTTATGAATGGTAAGTTGTGTAGATATCTTTTATGAGTAGTAAGTTGTGTAGATATCTTTTATGAATGGTAAGTTGTGTAGATATCTTTTATGAATGGTAAGTTGTGTAGATATATTTTATGAATTGTAAGTTGTGTAGATATTTTATGAGTGGTAAGTTGTGTAGATATCTTTTATGAATGGTAAGTTGTGTAGATATCTTTTACGAATGGTAAGTTGTGTAGCTATATTTTAAAAATGGTAAGTTGTGTAGCTATATTTTAAGAATGGTAAGTTGTGTAGATATATTTTATGAATGGTAAGTTGAGTAGATATATTTCATGAGTGGTAAGTTGTGTAGGTATATTTTATGAATGGTAAGTTGTGTAGATATATTTTATGAATGGTAAGTTGTTTAGATATATTTTATGAATGGTAAGTTGAGTAGATATATTTCATGAGTGGTAAGTTGTGTAGGTATTTATTCTGATTACCGGTAATATTATTTAACATAAATGACATTTAGTCAGACTTGTATGTTCCAGAGACGACACACGAGTTAGATGCAGAGCCTCTGTGTCTTCAGTCAGTCATCACACGTCAGCGGTCCCTAGTTATCAGTCTTCGTTATCTTTGGTCCGAGAGCGGTTCGACAAACGTCTTTGGGAAGAGACCACGTCTCCCAGGATTACCCTCTATCTCCCCTTCCTGTAAATAAAACAGCTTATTTTATCACATACACTTACTACATTACTGAGGCTCACAATCTCATTACATCGTCAAATCTTACAGATAAATTACATCAAGTAACCTCATTTCTTTGCTGTACAATATTTTCATTCAATTATCTTAAGAATGTGATCTACATAATTTAACAGGACAGGAGTATGTGGATGTGTCATTCAGGACAGGTGTCGTTGAAGACAGGTGTCGCTAAAGACAGGCGTCTGTGGCCAGTGTCAATCAACATGTATATCCCTTATAGAAGCGATCTTTCAAAACGGTTGTACTCTAGTACAGATGGTTCTTAAGATGGATGTTTTCTTTGACTTTGTGGTCAATGTAATCAGTTTCTGAAGACAATGGGGTAAAACTTAACAGATATCTTTCTTGACAGGTAATACAACGTCAGGGATCTGTAGACAGGTGACCTAACTCTAAAGGTGTTTTCTGTAGACAGGTGACCTAACTCTAAAGGTGTTCTCACTTAGTAGGTGATCTCTGTAGACAGGTGACCTAACAAGAAAGGTGTTCTCACTTAGTAGGTGATCTCTATAGACAGGTGACCTAACTCGAAAGGTGTTCGCACTGAGTAGGTGATCTCTGTAGACAAGTTCTCTCAATAAACAGGTGATCTGTCTAGACAGGTAGTCTCACTAGACAGGTGATCTGTCTAGACAGATTGTCTCACTAGAGATGTGATATCTCTAGACAGGTTGTATCACTAGACATGTGATTGGTCTAGATAGGTAGTCTCACTAGACAGGTGATCTGTCTAGACAGATTGTCTCACTAGAGATGTGATCTATCTAGACAGGTTGTATCACTAGACATGTGATTGGTCTAGATAGGTAGTCTCACTAGACAGGTGCTCTCAATACACAGGTGATCTGTCCTGACAGGTAGTCTCACTAGACAGGTGATCTGTCTAGACAGGTAGTCTTACTAAACAGATGATTTGTCTAGACAATTAGTTCACTAGACATGTGCTTTTATTAGACAGGTGATCTGTATAGACAGGTTGTCTCACTAGACAGGTAGTTCACTAGACAGATGATTTGTCTAGATAGGTAGTTCACAAGACAGGTAGTCTCATTTCATTAAACAAGTGGTCCCTGTTGATCAGGTCTATAATACCTACCCACCAATCATCTTCCTCTTCCCTCAGAACTATAATCATCTCCCCTTCATTAAACGTCAGTTCATCTTCGTTGTCAGCCTCACAGTCGAACAGAGCACGACATCTTAGACCAATGGGAACCTTTTTCTGAAAAATTCAGAACACATGGTCAAATCTCTATAAATCCTACAACAAGGCTGAAGATTTAACACTTACAACAGTTGAGTATGACTATTACTTATTTTATCATTATTTTTAATCACAGTTAAATGTTACTATTGTAAAAGACAGTTTTCAGGCTAGCATCCCTAATGCTTTTTCTGTAACTACAGTAAAGCATTGTAAGTCAGGAGTGACGTATTCCCCGGGGATACAGGTAAACAATAATTTAAATAATCAATAGTTTTTGTTACAGTCTTAATATTTTAAATTTATAAAAAGCTTACATCACAAAAATTATAAAACTGCTAAAGATTTCAAATATTAATGTTAATACACCTGGAAAATTCTCCTAAACACCAATTCTGTCCCCCCCCATAAAGGGAAGGAATTGTTTGTAAAGTCTTTACAAGAGTACCTTCCCTTGCACTATCATATGCTATCAACAACTAATTGGCTGTACATCTTTTACAACTGAACAAGGAACCCACCTTTGGGCGTGGAACTGGTATAGGAGGCGTCTCCTTGTCTGGCACCGGCTGTCTGGACGGTATCACAGGAGGTGTTATTGGTCCCCTGTCTGTCAGTACAGGGAACATGTATTAAATATACATACTAGTGGTCCCTTGTCTGTCAGTACAGGGAACATGTATTAAATATACATACTAGTGGTCCCTTGTCTGTCAGTACAGGGAACATGTATTAAATATACATACTGTCATTATTTATATATTTCAAATCATTACTTAACTTATTAAGATTAGTAAACTCCTGTTTATGGTTAAACATTTATTGTTCACTAAGTCATGGGTACAATACATGTACACTCTATGAGGTGTTGTACACTATAATTACAAATCGGGCTTCATACAATGTATAGTGTTTTAAACCCTTTAGTAAAAACACCCTTCTGATTGAGTTTCTTATTTAAAGCTTCTAACAATTAAATCTTTCTACAACCTAACTTTAACTAGAACACTGACAGGTCAGTAAGGGCCCCGTCTTGTGGCAATATATCCCCCATAATCATCAAGAAGCAATCTGCCCATATATAGCTGAGCTTGACGTTTGACATTTGGACTTCAAAAAGAATCGCAAGGAAGCAAAATATACATTTTACATGTACTATGATGTGAGTCTTGTTTCCTTCCACCTCCATATTTGCTGGGCTAACAGAAATGTAAATACCGGTGCAATACTCATTTGTTAGCTTTGATTTGTTTTATTTCACCTTATATACCTCCTCCATCAAGAGCCAGGGTCAAAGTCAGAGATCCACTTTGTCTTTGACCTTTGGACCCAAATGACCTTGACCATTAACCCAGTGACCCTGATCTTTGGTCAGTTGACTTATTCTTTAATTCTGACCAAATTTGCTTCTTAATATCATAACAAAATGTTCATCAGTGAAAAATACAAAACTTGACCTTGACCCTTTGGACCCCGTAACCTGGACCTAAGATCTCTGATACGGGGCCCTAATTAGGTATCTGTTAACAAGAGACCTGGTTACTGATCATTACCTTTTATAGATACATTAAGTAATCAATCCCTAATAGATGAGTTATACATCCCTTTATACCTAATTCTCCTGAGGCTATTTTTCCGCTTCCTTGTCAGTAAACCTATGTATGTATAGTGTAAATGTATATATTTAGCAGAACTTCTATAAGTATCAGTTATCGTTAAGTATCAATCTAAATTATTTTTATGATCACACTAAAATTGAGGTTTCTGTATAGATCTATTTTTATAGTGCTGAATATTTCAGGGTGCTAAAATAAGTATATTTACAGTATGGGACAACATAAAGGTCTCTAAAGAAGATTGGAATTTTCTTATCTGAAGAACATTGGACATATCCTGTCTAAAAAACACAAGAAATTTCTTAACATAAAAATTCCTCATTTAATTTACCTTTTGTATGTCTTCCACAACTGTAACCCAGAGTCTGTTTCCCCGAGTCTACTGATAAATACGTATACACTCTCTGACACATCACTTCAAATACATCGAAGTACTCTTTATTTACCTTCATCATTCGTTGATTGAGTCCGTGTCCGGTAACTTGTTGGTCTTGCTGCCCCGATCCCAATCGCACGGAATTCAGGTGGGGCAGGTCTGGGAGGTGGGTCCGACGGAGTCCTCTTGTGTGTTGGTTTCTGAGAGAACGGCTCCGAGGAGTTCCGGCTATGACCGGGACCTATACCTACAGGGACAGCTGGCTGTTTTTTGTTCCTCGGGGGCAGGGGCGGGACATATGGTGGAGCATTAGAGTAGGAGGAGTCCTGTGTCTCGGTTACAGGGGGCGTGGTCTGAACTCCACCCCCGTTTGTGGTCCCGGTATTGTTGTGGATACTAAGGGTGTCTACAAACCAAAATAAAACCATTTCTTTAATAGATTCAAATTTAATGTACATGAAAAAACTTTTGCCAAAGGTAAAAAAAAAATCCTGTCAAATTTAATTATATACACATAAATTTGTATACTGTAGTTTTAAATACTGCCATAAACGATCACAGATGGTAAGCTGTTAAATAGGAGTTTTAATACCCAGAAACAATGCTGAGGTACCTATACAGAGTAACTGATAATGATGAACAGAAATGATACTCTGGTCAATGTTAATTTGATAACAACTATTCTTAACCCATTTTGTCAGAAACAATGTTGGTATAACTTCACATTAAGCACATGTTGTAAATTCATCACACAAACAATGATTCCTACCATAGGCACTCCATGCTGAAACAAGGGAGAGTAGTGTTGGGG